>NW_018218717.1:0-2814 GCF_001263595.1 Phalaenopsis equestris
TTTATTACATTTTCTAAACTTGTATTTGAGTATTACCACACTTACTAGTAAAGTTTTCATGAAGTTCTTTTTCATATGGATATTCTAAGTATCCTTGATATGACAAATTACAGTTCTTCTTGAAATGAATAAAGATTCATAAATCTTAAATTTGATTACTAGATATTCTTATACTTATAGTTTTTAATTTAAGTTATTAAAAGTTTTTCTTAAATTATAATATTTTATTTATTAAACTAAAGTATAGAAGTTTATAAGTTAATCTCTGTCGTAAGTCATAATATTTATGTAGTAAAAGAGTCACTTGAGGACAAGTAACATTTATGTTTGAGAGATTTTGTTACACCAAAATAATGTGTTATTTTAAGTATACATTTTATGCTTATTTTTGGTGATATTACACTTAAAAGAAGGGTATTTTTATATTTTTATTGCAGGTATATCAAGTTTAAGAATTTGGAGCAAAAGTAGCAAAAAGAAGGAAATGTAGAATCAAAATAGCGAATTTTGTGATTCCGGCACCTGAAGCGCTAGAATTGGCACCTGAGGCGCCATTTTCCAGAGAGCTGGCACCTGATGCACCAGACTTAGCCCCTAAAGCGCGATTATACAGAGAGGCGGCGCCTGAAGTGCCAGAACCTAGAACAGAATTTGGCACTTCAAGCACTTGAGGCACCAGAGAGGACACTTGATGAATCAAGGCGGTTTGAGACACAATTTAAGCAAATTTTGAAGGCTCCAAATGTTCCAAACACCCCATGGAGTGATTTAATGTATCTAGACACTTTGGAATGCTCATTAATGAAGGGATATGTCTCGAGGTGGCGCCTGAAGTGCCAGAACCTAGAACAGAATTTGGCACTTCAAGCACTTGAGGCACCAGAGAGGACACTTGATGAATTAAGGCAGTTTGAGACACAATTTAAGCAAATTTTGAAGGCTCCAAATGTTCCAAACACCCCATGGAGTGATTTAATGTATCTAGACACTTTGGAATGCTCATTAATGAAGGGATATGTCTCTTGAATGAATGGACATGTCTTTTGGAAAATAAAAGGTGTGACTTTTATAGAGAATTTGGGAGGGAATTTTGAATTCTTTCTGAAATGTTAAAATGTATTGAGAAACATATGATCCGAAAGAGCTATGATTTCTACGATATGGAGAGAGTCAGATTCAATTCCATGGGTGAGAACTTTATCCATGGGTTGAGTGCAAATAAATAGGGAAATATACTTTGATGGATACA
This sequence comes from Phalaenopsis equestris, assembly GCF_001263595.1. NCBI lineage: Eukaryota > Viridiplantae > Streptophyta > Magnoliopsida > Asparagales > Orchidaceae > Phalaenopsis > Phalaenopsis equestris. Next base: position 1,250 of record NW_018218717.1, read on the forward strand.
AAATTAGAGATTTTAAGGTGACTGATTAAAATTCCCAATTTGGTCCAGTTGATTGGAAACTAATGCAAGATTGTTAGCCCTCATGCAAGGGAGAAGTGCAGCTCTAGAGTGACTTCCAGTATTCTCCTAACCTAACCACGGAATTGGGGACCAAACTCTGGATTAGTCAATAAAAGGTGTGACTTTTGTAGAGAATTTGGGAGGGAATTTTGAATTCTTTTTGAAATGTTAAAATGTATTGAGAAACATATGATCCGAAAGGGCTATGATTTCTACAATATGGAGAGAGTCACATTCAATTCCATGGGTGAGAACTTTATCCATGGGTTCAGTGCAAATAAATAGGGAAATATACTTTGATGGATACGAAATTAAAGATTTTAAGGTGACTGATTAAAATTCCCAATTTGGTCCAATTGATTGGAAACTAATGCAAGATTGTTAGCCCTCATGCAAGGGAGAAGTGCAGCTCCAAAGTGACTTCCAGTATTCTCCTAACCTAACCACGGAATTAGGGATCAAACTCTGGATTAGTCAATATAGTTAATTACATCTTAAATGATCTTGGTCACCTAAGAAAACCCTTGATTTATATTAGAAAATATTGACTTCAGAAATCTCAAAAGGATAGGACTTTTCAAAGATCGGACCAAGAAGTGTCAAATGGGAGAGGCTCAAATTTGGAACATTGTTATGGAGTCCATAGGGAGAAATTAAGGGTCATCACAGATCCTCAGGAGAACCTAAATGACTTCCCAAGCTATCTTATGGTTTGGCTTCCATTTCGAGAAGGAAATTATTGAATGTTTTATCCTCAAAATTTTAATAGTTAAGGCTTACATTTGACGCAATCATACAAATATCCATTAAGATAGGAGGATTTTTGTCATAACAATTTACAACCTCAGAATCCTAAAATGAGTTAGGGCTTAATTTGCACTACATGATTGTGCAAAGGCCTAATGATATAGTGAGGATTTATGTTGCACTAGACAAATAACCTCGAAATCCTATGAATTATGTTGTTTAATTCTAAGGATACTTTTATTGTTGTAGATCCACTTGCTATTGTAGAAGGTTGCCCTTGTAGTTAGCTCCAAGCTACTTGACGAAGTAGTTGTCCTAAGTACTGAAGGTTCAAAGGTTTAAATGATAAGTTCAGTTCAATAATTATGGGGGGGTTAAAGTTGATTACAGCGACAGTGGTTAGGATCCCATGGTTCCCTCATTCCGGTACCACTGTTTTCCTTTGAATTTACTTAGCTTAAACAAGTTGCTAAGCTCATTTAAACTGGGGAGATATCATTAGCAATCGTGGGTTACCTCCTACGAGGGACTCCCGTAAATTCAATAGGACATTTTATGTTTAGTGACATTTCAAAAGATTTATGGTTACCTTTGAAACAATTTATTTTGGATTTTTTAAAATGTTGATTAATTTTGTTTTCATTTTTATCAACCAAGCATGCATGGAATGTAGAAGCAGTAGTAAATTGCAAAAATTGAAATGACAGAAAGTAAATAAAACTGTAAAAGACGTACATATCATCTTCATGATACTCCCG
>NW_018218718.1:0-497 GCF_001263595.1 Phalaenopsis equestris
TTTTGAATTTTTTGAATAGTATGTTCAAATTCTTAATTGTAAGGTACTAAACCTTCACATCCAATATTTGCATAAACAAATATAATAAGCAAAAAAAAATTTCTTAAAAATACTCTTAAATATATATACTTATATCTTTTTTTTTTTTTGAAATTTTGATTTATTATATTTTATTCCTAAATTTCCTAATTTACCAAATCTATTTAATTTACTGTTACCTTCACCAACAACGATGCCAAAAACTTGATCCCTAAAATTATAGTTGTGTAAAATTTGACTCTGCTTTACAACGATGCCCAAAACTTGATGTGGTACTTTATTGTCGGCGTTATTTCGGGGATGGTTTGTGGGGTTGCCCGTAAGAAGCTGTCGGTCGCTGGAATCAAAATCCCATCGCCCACTTGGGAAGGACATTGAAGTATGAAATTAAACTGACGTCATATTTTTTATAGTTTAAAATGGAAGAGCACTATACCTCAAATCCTGTATCTATCCCA
>NW_018218719.1:0-1205 GCF_001263595.1 Phalaenopsis equestris
AGAGTGTTCATAGACTCACTGCTACATGCCCGGGCCCCGATGCGTTAAGACATGTAACTCTGCAATGAATAACTCTATGTCAAGCTGCTCGACTTATGAACATGAGACAATGATAAGTATCACATAATTACATAGATCATTAAGTTTTATAAATTTTCATTTAAACTTACCAACCTCCGGTAGTACTTTGTGTGGGGGATCAAACCTCTAATATGGAGTGCTGCTCCCTGGCTTCCATTGTACTAAGTTGGTTCGTGTGTCTCTTCTTCTGATAATCTGGAGAGGCCTAGACTCTAGTCAAGTTAGCCTAGAAGTCCTCACCTACCTAGATGGGCCTCTCACCCTTTCCGCGGGTTGTTGTGAACTTGTCGCCCATCTAATGCCCGCCACATAAAAAATGTGGCGAATCTACTAATGATGCTCCAACAGTCAGTAAATGGACTTCTTTAAATTAAAAATTGTGCATTATTGATCAGTATACAAAAATAATCTAAAATTAATATTCTAATTCAATTTAAGTGATCCCATCTCAAATTCCCAGAACCTTATCCTGAGTCAGAATCAGGATCTGTTTTCAAGAGAGATACAAATGACCATACCTACTCCAAACGATCTCTGTGAAGTCTGACACAGATGGTCCGGAAGGAAAGAAGATAAAATATAAATATTAGTCACAAAAAATATTGAGATGAACTTCAAACTTATTCTAATTTTAAAGATAACCTTCGAGTCACCCTCTGACACAATGTAAACCCTGCCAGAAGTGTCATCCATCAAAAATGTCATCCAACCCATTCAAAAATATATTTGCTTCACATTTTGTCTCTAAACTTAAAGTCACCCATCCACCTAAGCATTCTATTCTCAACAACTCTTTCATAGATATATTCATTTTTTATTTTGTCTCTAAGCTTAAAATCACTCATCCACCTAAGCGTTAAGTCAGTCATCCACAAAATTTCTATGCATTACATAGCTAACACATAAATTTTAATCTAGCACCTAAACTTTACACTAAACCCTAAAACCACAAAATTCATGTGCTTTACATAGCTAACCCTATTTTTACATAAACATCGCCCAATTTCTATGCATTACATATCCAACACATAAAATTTACATTCCACATAAAAAAACTAAATAATTCCTGTGCATTATATATCTAGCACCAAAATTTCAATTTTGACATATAAAAGAAAAAAAAA
>NW_018218720.1:0-963 GCF_001263595.1 Phalaenopsis equestris
AGTAGCTTCTCGAAGGATTTGATAGTGAGTCTCTTAAGCATGAAAACTACTAGCCCATGAATTCTTTTGACTAGAATCTTAATTGCTCGATGTTCCTTTAGCTGAGGTTCACATTTCATGCTAAGGTTTATCCACCTCAAAATATAGTCTGTCAAGGTTTCACTAGGCTTCTGCTTCTCCATCATGAGTCCTCCAATAGACACATGATGCTGCGCCCCAGCAAATCTTTTCACAAATAACTGCTCCAACTTAGAAAATATTTTAACTGACCCATTGGGCAAGTCAGCGTACCAGTCGAAAGCAATCCCTGACAAGCTGCTAACACTGGAAGAGTAGAGCTTTGCTATTCCTTGTGTTTCCACAATTAGCTCGAAAATGTGCTATGTGTTGTCTGGGATTTCCAGTCCCATCAAATATCTTGAAGTTCGGGGTTACAAAGCCCTTGGGGAAGGGTACGACATCAAATTCCTCCAGATAAGGTTTACCCTTTAAAATTGATGCATCGCCCTTAGACTGGGCTAAGGCATCCCGTACTTGTTCAACCATTTGCTTAAACTCTTTTTCTGGCATGGCACTTGACGGAGAATCCTTCTTCGGTTGTTCTTCTTTGTCTGTCTGCGATGTGCATGATTTCCGACTGATTACTCTCTGGAGAATCCAATCGTGGTGCTTGTGATTGCCTCTGAATGGTGGCCATGGCGGTCATAGCTGCAGTCATTTTTTTTAGTAGTCTTTTCTTCTATTCTTCTCTCTAGTAGAACAACTTGTTCATCCTTAAGGAGGATAACCCTACGCAGCTCATCTACAACGTTCTCTTTAGTGTGAGGTTGAACTTCGCGTGCAGATGTGGTAGCTCTGGTTTCAATCACATGGAGATCCATGAAATCTTCCTCCAAGTAATCATTGTAATCAAAATCCTCATTGTCACTATCGACGAAAACTCCGTGTTCTCGAGCTAACTCA
>NW_018218720.1:1075-2027 GCF_001263595.1 Phalaenopsis equestris
TTTTACTTCCTATCTTGCAGGCTCACTGAACTGTATTGGTACAACGACCTTGGGTACCCATACCTTCTTCTTATTTGACGATGATGCCTCAGGACGGGATGTCTTAGTAGAGACATCGGTATGTCGAGGGAAGGTATGCTCCCAGTGGTGTAGACCGGCTATAGTGTCAGGTAATCATATTGTCTTTCTTTCCATGACTGCAGGAATAACGGGTAAACCGCTCGGACCCAGCCTTGACTTAATTGGTCAGCGACCTGAGGTCCTGGTGGTGGTATGATCGGTGGTGACCATAGCAGTATCGACTCGATTTCCCAAATAGAGCCAGACGGGAACCCAGGTAGATGTCTCTGTAGTCGACCTACGAGATTTTCTAGCGGACTTAATATCCTTCGAAATTTCATTCTTCATATGAAGGGAAATTGCATGTCCCACACGTTTAAGTAATTCACTAACAGAACATCCTTATTTAATAGCAAGCCTTCTGAATACTGCACTAACTCGGGTGATGGGGCTGAATTTCTTTCCCTCCTCACCATATCCATGAGCAATCTTCCGGATACTCTCATATCCATCAGTATTTGTCAGAAGATGGAATCTACTCCCTCGCAGGAGTGGGTAAATTTCCGGTAATACCTCTTCAACTTGATGAAGCTCCTTATCATCAGGTGTGTTTTCAGGAGTTTGGACTTTGATGGCCCTCTAAATTCTCCTATTGCGGTTCCTCCATTGAGTTCGGGTTAGTGGTACAGTCCTTGAGCTTGACCCAATTTCAAACACGGGTGGCGGAATAGTTAATCTTCAGCCGAATCTTCGACAATCATCACTTCCTTCCCCTTAGCAACAGCGGGGATAGCAGGTTTGTCGGATGTTGTGACGGCAGCAGCTTTAGCCTTCTTACCGGCAGGGAAGTCTTAAATGCAGTTCAAACTGAAATCTGCAGACGACTCTTGAA
>NW_018218721.1:0-4733 GCF_001263595.1 Phalaenopsis equestris
CCAAATTGATGGCCCTAGCCCCAAAATTTCCACTCCATTTTTTCATGAAAAATCTTCACAACATCTCCCTTAATTATTTAAACCATTCAATTTGGATTTAGCCCAAGTCTAACCCAACTTAGACCCATGTCTAGCCCAACTGCCCAAATTGACCAAGTTTCAAAAATCCTTCAAATTGACCCTCCAATTGAACTCAAAATCATTTCAATTCTTCACCAAAAATATTCATAACAATCATCTACACAATGTTGATCAATCAATTAGGCCAATTGATATGGCTAGTCTAGCTCAAACCCAAGCTTTCATCACTTGAACCCACACTGAACCCATGCACTAAAGATGGCCTAACTACCCCAAAGTCACCAAATTAATGGCTCCATAGCCAGTGTTGGACCCTAGTAGCCAGCCTAAACCTCTTAAAACCACCTAAACTAAGCCATGGACCAAATTTCTACTAAATTAAGGGATTTCATTCCATATTTTCTTAAGCTTAGGATATTTTTGCCAAAACTAAACCGCAGCCCATTAAATTGTTGTGACATATTCCCCTGGGTTCCCTGAGCTCCTAGCCACCTCCCCCTGCCATGGACGGCCGGCCTAGTCACCGGAGAAGCCAAAAATGAGGGCCACCTCCTTTTGAATTTCACCTAAATCAAACCCAGAGGCCACCTCACTCAAATCAAATGATAGAGCTCCTCTGCCCTCCACCTAAGCATCACAATGCACCCAAACATTGGCCCTGAGAGCCACCCCTTAGACATTTTTATAAAAACTCACCTCCACGGCCATGGAAGGTCTGTTAAAATTTTCTCAGAGAGAGACCTCCAAATGACTCATTGAGCTTCCTTAAGACCTCCACAGCTCATTCCAATCACTCCATTACCCTGATTCCCCCTGTGTAACCCTAATTTGAGCTTGAAAATTAGGGTAGAATCAGGACACCCCTTAATACTCCACTAAACTCCAATTACATGTGCCTACACCTTCACAATAGCAAGAGAAGACAAAGTCCCATCAAATTACCCTCTGAAATCACCTCTAGCATAGCTCTAGACCAACACCTGAAATCGACCTTGGTCGAATTTGGGTCTAGGCATTTCACCAAGACTAGAGGCTCAATCCCTAGCCTCCTTGAACCCCAAAGAACGTGCCAAGAACCTCTGATTGAAGCTTCACTTCTCAAAGCCAAAGTATAAAACTTCTCCTCCTCCCAAGCCTATTTGAGCTCTCCATTTCTTTTGAGTTGATTTCATGGCATCATAACCATATGGATATGTTCCTCTAGTCTAGACGAGCATTTAAAAAAAAATCATTTTATTTGGTTGAGAAATGAGGGAGATATCAAGCTTAGAAGAGGAATGGTTCTCAGGTTAGGCTATCGGGGATGATGACGGAGCGTCGATCGATCGGGCGTGTATCGGATGGACGATCGAGATCAATTTGGACAGCGCTTCGGAACAAAAACCGCGGGTCGAGTCAGCACTGAGGTGGACTGCGGCATCAAATGGGAGCGCACCGCTTGGAGCTTCAGAGCCGTCGTAGGTTGATGTGGCGCCGCGCATTCAAATAGATAAATAGTGATTTAAATAATTCAAAAAATGACCCTTAACTTCAAAAATTCATATCTTGGTGTAGAAAAATCACACAAATAAAATAAAAATACCCTCTTGCTCAGTGGACAGAGGAGAATAATGTGGCTTAACTTTTATGTCCATGTTATGCATGTTTGATTTTTTAAAAATCCATTAGGGTTAGGAATCTTTTGATTATCCAAGCATATAGGCATTCCATCATAGCTTGGATTTTTTGCATGTTGTAGCCTCTGTCAAAAGGAACATTCCCTGATTTTTCCAAAGTTAGAGGAGGTCCCTAGACAAAGAATCATATTTTTCAAGTTTATGTGCATTATTTGGTTAAATTAATCATGGAAATTAGCATGTTGCTTAGAAAAATCTAAGAAATTTTGGAAGGTTTATGATGACCAGAGAACCTTTATGAAAATTTCTCATGAGCTGAAAATTTCTCATGAGCCAAGTTTTTCACAAACCCTATATCACTAAGATAATTAATTTTGAAGTCTCCTTGTATAAAGTTTTAAATAACAATCCATTATTTTTTAACTCCACTATTGTTTAGGATTTAGAGAGCTCACCATAAAAATTTCAAAACATTTTGAGTTCATTTGATAACCTAAGTTGATTTTTAAAGATAATATCATTTTAGCACTTAAATGATTTCTTAAAAAAACAAAATATAACTAAATAATTTACAAAAACTTGTTTTTTGAGTTCTCTGTGATCAGGGGTATTTTCTAAAAATAAAGTGTTTAAGATAAAAACTTGATTATTGAGCCCATTTTGAATATTTAAAATATTTAACAATCCATAAAAATCACATAACTAATAAAATTCATGGAAATGTTCTAAATTACTTCCTAAGAACTTATGAACAATTGGGATATTTTTCCTGATTTTCTAAAATAAAGATATTGTGTTTTTAAGCTTAAAAATAATTTTTAAAGGCTAAAATGGATTTTTATTAAAATAATTCTAATAAATTAAATAAAACTCAAAAAAATAGAAAATTTTCTCTTATGGGTTTTGTGACCTCAGAAAGATTTTTCAAAAATACAAAACTTAATTTTCCCCATTTAAAACATTTTATATTTAATAAATACCCTAGAACTTAAAATAATTCTAATACTTCAAATAAAATTCAAAAAATCATGAAATTTGGTCCAAAGGCTTCTCTGGTCTAGTTCTACCTTCAATAAAAATTTCAAGTGATTAGGCTTCACTTTGGTCAAGTTAGCAAATTTTCTTTGAAAAATATCATTTTTGCATGAAAATAATTATATAAATTAAATTAAATTTTGAAAAATCACATTTTCTCCTCTGATATCTTAATTGACCCATGAATGAGGTAGGATAAAAATTTCAAAGTCATTTGAATTGAATTTAACAAATTATGAAGTGTTAGAGCCTTAGGGGCAAATATGTAATTTTGGAAATTTAGCCTCAATTAACATTTAGGCTTACTTCAAGGAGGGAAATGGGCAACCTCTGATCTTAATCAGTTTATTTGGATGTTTGAAACACAAGGGGTTAATTGGTAGAAACCAACCTCACTTTCTTAATTAAAAGGATAAGTTAATAAATGTCTTGATTATTAAAATTTGGAAGTTTGTTAAAATAAAATGAACCTAGGACTTAGGGGTATGACTTTTGAAGTCAATAATTAATCAATTTAATACACCTATTTGATTTTTGAATGAAATTCAAATAATGAATCATGATCACCTAAAGCTTAACCTTTTCAAAACTAATCAAGACACTCACCTAGGTCTTAAGGGCTTAATAGTAATCTAAGTTAAATCAAGACTGATTAAATGAGGATTATAAAAACAAGCACAATTAAAATTAAAACATATTTCAAACACTACAAGACCAATTAGGACCATAATTTGGCTAAGTGTTCCAGCAACATTAACTTGCTTCTTTAAAGGTCTTCACCCATATAATCTTCAAAATTAAATTAGAAAAGATAATTACCTTATTATTAGGAATAATTGAGACATTAATGAGCATTAGGGTGCTCATAGGATGAATTATTAAGCAACATAATAAGTTTAAATGAGCTCAACGCTTTTCACCAGGTGATAAGAGGGAAGCATGGACCTGCTTCTTCCTCTTAGCATGTTGGATACCTCGGAGATCTACTAAACTTAATATGTCTTGCTTTACAAAAATCATCCTTCATTAAACTCCTAAGGACCCACCAAGATATGAACTAAGGTTAGGTAGGTCATCAAAATTTTACTTCCCCATTTCATATAAACTGCCTTAACATGCATTTTGAGTTTCAGGTGGTGGGACGAGAAGACTCGTCAGGTAAGCTTTTACAGTTTTCAGCGTTGTCTTTCTTGCACTTTCATACTGTACTTTTATACATGCAAATTTACATGCTAAACAACTATGTTACCCTACATGAAAACTAAAACTATCATGATAATTACAAAACCAAAATCAAAACTAAAACTAAAATCAGCCAAGATAAAATTCACCGCCACAACATTCTAAATATAAAATAACTCAAAATTTAATCACAAACATCACACAAAACTACAATTGCAACTAAATTAAGATGTCTCTATCGGATGATCGGGATTTCGGAGGAGGTAAACTATGATTGCTAACGAGATTTCCTACGGTCTAAGTGAGATTATGGAACTCATTATGTTGAGTTTAGTAAGTTCATTTGGTCTAAGTGACTCCAATAGAAAATAGTGTTGCCAAAACGAGGGAACCGTAGGATCCTAACCGATGTGGCTCTGATCAACTTTAACATGCCCCCATAAATTTAAAGAGCTACAACCATAGAGCCACTTGATTTGACATCATAACTTGACACACTAGAAAACTCAAACTCGTCGCAGCAAGGAGCTTGAAGCTAGCATGGTGGGTAACACGGTCATCATCAACAGCAAAACATGTCTTCCCCAGCTAAACGAATCTTCCTTCCTTAGATATAAGCAACAAAGCCATAGGACTTCGAGGTTGTTTGCTTATGCAACGTAAATCCTCACCTTATCTTTAGGCCTTTTTACAGCCCTGCTATACAATATAAGCCCTAACTCATCTTAGGATTCTGAGGTTGTCGTTTGTCACGACCTAAATCCTCACATCTTCCAAGCTATTTGTGTGATCGTTTCATATGAATGTAAGCCCTAACTA
>NW_018218721.1:5031-7169 GCF_001263595.1 Phalaenopsis equestris
GCTTAATATAAATCCTATTTAATTATTTATATTAAATAGGGGAACTTATCGGCAAATACAAAAGTTTTGTAGACCAAATGAATGTCATATATTTCTTAGTTTATTTGATCGAGCCTCATCCTCAAGTCTTGTGTTTATCCTTCGGGATAGATACAGGATTTGAGGTACAACGCTCTTTCATTTAAACTATGAAAAATATGGGGTCAGCTTGATTTCATATTTTTTTAAAACTAAATATATATGTAAATCTAAACGTCCTTCCAAATCGGGCGATGGGATTTTGATTCTAGTGACCGACAGCTTCTTACGGGCAACTCCCTCCAACCAAAAATAGCGCTGACATACTTGTACTTCATTTACATTACAATAAAGGCCTATTGTAGTGTTAAAATTTGTTTTAATTGCATTAAGAGCTGAGAGGGCCGTGTAATTCTCAACAAAGTGGAATCACATTTGATTCCATGAAGGAGTATTTTGTTCATGGAATTAATTGCAAATAAATAGGTAAATATGCATTATTGGGTGCAGAATTGGAGATTTTAGGGTGGCAGACTAAAACCCCCAATTTGGTCTTAGTGTTTAAGAACTAAAGCGAGAGTTAGCCTTCAGGGGAAGGGAATTGGGAGCCAGTATCCTCCTAGCCTAGCCACGTATTTAGGGACTAAACCTGAGCTTAGCCAATGATTTTCTATAACACTGAATCAGGGTAGAGAATTAAAATTGCTCCTATTTAGCACATACAATATTTAATGTATCTCATTCCTTTACATTATCCAATTCACTACATAAGAAGAGTAGATTTTAACATCTTAAAATTCCCCAAACCAATTCATCCAGAAAGGGTTATCTTTAGAATTAACATTTGCATTAAGGAATAGGTATTATCAGTACATTAAACATTTGCATTTAGGAGCAGTTGCTAGATAAAACACCATTTTAATCGACATTCCAATCTAAGGCCTGATAGTAGTAGACTAAAACTTTGGCTAAGGACTTCTTACCTCGCTTCCTTGTGGGATCGTTAAATGGGACTCCATTAGAGCCCTGTATTACTTGAGTGATACATATACTTATGTTTATATCATTGTGACTACATAGAATATATAAAACTAAGTATATAAAAAAGTCGCATCAAGTTTTTGGTGCCGTTGCCGGGAAAGCTTCGGTAAGAACTTTAGAAGAATTTTAGTTGAAGTAATTAGGCTTAACTTAGAAAACTGTTTTTGTATGGAAAGTGTTTTTTGTATTAAAAAGTGTTGTAAAAAAACTGTGTATCAAAAATAAGGTGTTTGTGAAAATTTATTGTTGTATTGAATATATCTTTTATTTTATTTGTTTAATTGTTAATGTATTATTTTTTGTGTTGTCTATGAGAAATAAAGGATCCGCAGAACGTGTGCCTTATGATCTTGTGTTAGAAAAAAGACAAAAAAATCAAAAAATATAAATGACTTGAAGAACCAGAAATAGAAATGGAAAACATTCAAAATAATAACTTGAAAAATCATCATAAATCTTTGAGGGATTATATAAATCCTACGATAGATGAAATTCACTCAAGTATACAAACCCCTGTCGTAGAAGCTGACTCATTTGAAATAAATACAGATATTATCCAACTGGCGTAGGACAACCAGTTTGGGGGAACTTCTTCAGAGGATCCCTATTTATACTTATCCAGTTTTTTAGATCTTTGTGCTACATTTTGTTATAATGGCATGTCAGACGATGTTGTTAGATTAAGGTCTTTTCCTTTCTCACTGAGGGATAAGGCTAAAATGTGGTTATACTCATTAGCACCTGGCTCTATTAAAAATTAGGAGAAGTTAACTCAGAAATTCCTAGCTAAGTATTTTTCACCTTCACGGACTACTAAACTTAGAAACAATATTATCTCTTTTTGTCAGTATAAAGGGGTATACAAAACTTGGGAAAGATTTAAGGAACTCCTAAGAAAGTGTCTACACCATGTTTTGCCTGATTGGTTAATCATTCAAACTTTTTATAATGGTTTAGTAGGATTCCTTAGGTTTATAATTGACACTGCTGCTTGTGGATCATTAATGTCAAAATCATTTAATGAAGCATATGCGTTAATTGAAGAAATGACTACATATGAATTTGAATGGCCCTCTACA
>NW_018218721.1:7203-44887 GCF_001263595.1 Phalaenopsis equestris
TTGTCATGATACAGATGCGATTGCAATTCTTGCATCTCAGGTTGATACAATATCAAGGAAGTTGGACCAATTTGGAATGAACCAGCCTCAATTTACTCTAGTAAGTGAGGAAAGTTCATTAGAGCATATGATTGATTCTAACTTATCATATAAGACTTTAAATATAATAAATAACTCGTATTCTAACTTTTACAACCCAGGTTAGAAGAAGCATCATAATTTTAATTGGAATCACACAACTTGCGGTGTAAACCAACAATGAGAAAATAATCATGCAATTTTTAATGGAAGTTAGAATAAACAAGGGAACGCAAATTATAAACCTTCATATTCACTGGACTCTAACAATAATAAAAAATTTGAGGATAAGAAGATGCCTATAGAAGATGTGGTATTGCAAATGGGAAACTAGTTGCAAAGTAAAAATGTTGCAATTAGAAACATAAAGAATTAACTTGGACTAATTGCTAATTCACTTAGCAATAGACCCCAAGGAACAATTCGTAGCAACATTGAGATCAAGCCTAAAGAGAACAATAATAAGAAGATAGAAACTGTCCAATTAAGAAGTGGAAGAGAGATAGAGGATGTGGTCAGAAAAGAGAAAGGAGTTGTGAGAGAAACAAAGAAAAATAAAAGAGCCGAAGAACATGTTTCTAAGGATCTGGAAAAATTAATATCTCCAACTAATTTAGAAAGACCACCACCTCCATTTCATCAAAGACATAGACAACATGAATTGGATAAATGATTTTAGAAGTTCATGGACGTACTTAAGAAGCCTACAATAAATATTCCTTTCACTTAAGCTTTGAAACAGATGTCAAGTTATGCAAAATTTATAAGCTTCGAAACAGATGTCAAGTTATGCAAAATTTATGAAGGAGATATTAAATAAGAAAAGGAAATTCGGGGATTACGTGACAGTTGCACTAAATGAGGAGTGCAGCGCTATATTTCAGAAAAAGCTTCCTAAGAAACTTAAAGATCCTTCTAGCTTAACAATTCCTTGTGTATTTGGAGAAAGATTATGTGGAAAAGCTTTATGTGATTTAGGATCGAGCATTATTGTGATGCCTCTATCTATATTTAAAAGGTTAGGTTTAACCAATATTTCTCCCACTACTTTAACCCACAATTAGCTGATTGATCTATCATTTATCCAAAAGGGGTTATAGAAGATGTGCTTGTTAAAGTGGATAAAATTATCTTTCCTATAGACATTATTGTATTAGATATGGAGGAAGATAAAAAATATCCCATTATTTTAAAGAGACCTTTTCTTGTTACTGGATAAGCTATGATATATGTGCAAAAAAAAGAGTTGACTATGAATATTAATGACCAAGAAGTCACTTTTGATGTGTTAAAGACTATGAAATATCCAGCTGAGAGAAAGATGGTGATTGTTTTTTGTTGAATGAAATTGATTATCAAAATAAAGACCATTTTCAAAAAAAATTTGAGAGTAAATTAATATATGAGATCGAAATAAACTTTCACGATGAGTCTAAAATGTTGTTTAAAGAAGACTGTATGTATGTTCAGGAGAGGTGTGAAATGATGGATGTTACCGAAAATAGTAAACTTTTAATTCAATCTGTCAAAAAATTTCATGAACTTAAAATGAATATACCTTATAAAATTTTAAAACCTACCTATTTAGGGAATTTATCTACACCACCAGTCTTTATATCTTCATATTCGACTCAATCACAAGATGAACCGGAATTGAATGATGAAATCAGTGAAAGATCTCCTATGAAAGAGTTATTCAAAGTGATTGAATGGCATATTTTGTCGTATACAGACAAAATGAATGAGATTCTAATGCTGGGGCAGATTATTAATGTAATTAACTGTTACCCCCCAGAGATTCTACCTAGTGCTACCTAGTGATTTTGAGATGATTTTGAGATTAACCTTAAGCAGATGAATGATGATCAATTTAAAATTATTGAACAAATATTTAGAAGAGAATTTGAGGATATATTTCAAAAGAACTTTGAGCTGAGAGATGAGGATAAGGATATTTAAAGACCAATATAAGAAATTCTTGAGGAATTAGAAAGATATATAGAAAAACCACCTCTACCATTTACTCAGTACCAAGAGGCATAGAAGATAACTTGAAAGACAAGAGTAACCTAGAATAATTTGATCAATAATATGAATTATCTAGAGAGAATCTGTTCAAAATTTTGGGAGAACATGAAGTACCATATAACGAACTATTTCTTATAAAATTTAAGGATGATATTAATATGAAAATTGAGAAAACCACTAGAAGAAAATTGGATCTAAAAAAAATATGAGGAGCAAGGATATGAATCAATTTGAAAAGGAAGAGCTGAAAGAAACTTTTAAATTCGAAGACGTTGTAGGAATCCCTGGATCTGGAAAAGATTGGGCGATTGATCAAGGATTACTTAATTAGAATTTTGATCCAAGTGGAGTCATTTGTCGGGCTTAAGAGTCACGATTGTTAAACTAAGCGCTTTATGGGAGGCAATCCATAGTTATCAGTGTGGTTTGATTTAGTATGCTTAAGAGTCACGATTGTTAGTGTTGTATTATGTTTTCTTTAGTGTGGATAGTGTGTTTTGATTGATGATTGGTGGATGTTTAGATTGTCAGTGCTTTGATTTGATCTTTGCAGTGCTTTGATTTGATCTTTATTTGATCTTTGTATGTGTCATGAGGGAGATGATTCCTTAACTTATTATTATGGTTAGACTTGTATGTTCTTATATATATATATATATATATATATATATATAGTTCACTACAAGCGGATCTAACCCGGACTTGAGTTTTAGAAGAGACATTATGAATTTATCAGTGACAATTCCATCTCAATTTTATTACTTCCTTTCTTTGACTTTCTTTTCATTTGGTAGGAGTAGCTGGAGTAGCTAACCTATTTGATGAGTAACTTATGGATGATCTTACACTATCCTTATAACTATTAGAGGTGTTTAATTTATGGGATATGGTGATTCCTGGTGTTGATTCTCACTAGCCAATATATCATGGTAAATCTTATCTTTGAGATTAGAATCTATAAAATCATTTATAAGTACCAAATATATCTGTGTAGTGATTCCGTTAGAAATTGGAAGTAAGTTAAGTGAGATGCAATGAGATGGAGGAAGAATTGACCTCATTTATCTTGTTTGTTTGTTTGCGTTTGTGTCACAATTTTATAAGAATTGAAGAACATTTTTATATTCCAATGCTGGTATATGTTATGCTACTTAGACTTTTTTTTAGTTAATTTCTTTTTGGCATGTTTAGTTTAGATTTACTTTCTACTATATGTTTTCTATCATAATAAATAATTGTAGATGTTTCTGATAGACATTTGTGGTAGATAGAATTTCTCAACTATTTTTCTTGCTACTTATATATTTTGTACTAAATGTTATACATTTTAAAAAACCAAGTTTACGGATAGGAAGGAAAATAAAATTTTAAATTGAGTATACTTCCTTTTAGTTTAATATTATTGCAAGCATGTTTTAGGCTAGATTTACTTTCTCCTGCAGTTATTCTATCCTGATTATGCATGTATATGAATTTGATAGGATGTTGTAGTAATAAGTAGTTTCAACTTTTACTTTTTCTTTCTGCTACATTTTATGGAATTGATTGCAAAATATTTAAAAATTTAAGTTTGGGGAGAAAAAGAATTTCCTTAAAAGAACGAAACTAAATTTTATTTGTCCTCAATTAGCTATATTTTAAAATTTTAATTTATCATGACCTTTGGTATTAGAGGCTAACTTTTGATAATTATATCTATGTTTCTAAATATATAGTAGACTTAAGTAAAAGTTTTCAATAATGAAAGTTGATTCTAGAGTTAAGATATTTGGTACGAAATTTGGTACGAAAGAATAAGACTATTTTTTCTATTTAAAGTAAAAGAAATTATATTTTTGAAGTATTAAGAATCTTAGAGTTTCATGTAAGAACAAAAGAATGAGTCTTTATGAAAAATCTTCAAAGCTAATATGAATTTATAAAGTGAAGGAATATGAAAATTTTTTAACTTCAAGAAGAGAATAGTGAAGTTCAAAATTATTAAAGGCTATCCAGATATAATAATTCTCACATGAAAAAAAATAAAGGATTAAAAATGATCCTAAAAGAAAAAAAAAGAAAAAGAAAAGTATGTGAGGAGAAGCTTGAGGAGATGCCTAATCAAAAATTGGTTTCACTTGAATCAACTGGAGGAAGAAGGCTTTATTACATTTTCTAAACCTCTATTTGAGTATTAGTATCCTTACCAATAAAGTTCTCATGAAGTTCTTTTTCATATGGATTTCTAAGTGACTTTAATATGATAAATTGCAATTCTTCTTGAAATAAATAGAGAATCAAAAATCTTAGACTTGACTACTAGATGTTCTTATACTTTTAGTTTTGACTTAAGTTGTTAAAAATTTTTCTTAAGTTGTACTATTATATTTAGTAGACCAAATCATAGAAATTTAAGAGTTAAACTCTCTACCATTAGTCATAACTTTTATGTACTAAACGAGTTATTTGAGGACAAGTAACAGTTAAGTTTGGAAAATTTTGATACGCCTAAAAAATGACTACTTTTCATATATATTTCATGCTCAATTTTAACGATTTTTAATGATATTACATTTTAAAGGAAGGTATTTTGCATATTTTGGGTTTCAGGGACAAGAAATAGAGTTTTAGAGAAAAAGAAGCAAAAATGATGCAAATTAGAGCAAATACGAGCAGAAAGAAAATTTTGTCCTGACACATTTTGATATGTCTTTCTATGCATAATCTCATTTACACTTCTCACATATTTTTGAATCAAATTACACTTTAAAGAAATATTATTTTTATACTTATTTTGTAGGTCTATCTGTTAGGAACACAACGCAACTGAAAAGGGACAAAACAGAGCTAAAACAGAGCCAAATGAAGCAAAATGGTGGAGCTACGCAGAGTGGCGCCGACAACGCCAGAGCCGGTGCTGGTAGTGCCAGAGAGCAAAAAATGACGTCAAAATAGCGCTGTCAGTGCTCGAGACAAATGGGACGTGATCCTGGGTAAATTTCTAAAAGATTCAATGTATTTGGAAGCTTTTTGGAAGGTTGCTTGAGGCACCTCTTGGGAAATTCCTCCCTACACTATAATAGAGTGCTTTTATGTCAGAAAAAGTGATGTGTGTGGTGTGTGTGAGTGGAAAAATGTGGAGAATGTTTAGAGATCTTAGAATAGGAGTAGAAATGTAGATTTCTACCTTTTTAGAGAGATTGGTGAGGGAATTTTGAGAGAATCTGTAAGGGAATGTTCTAGCATTGCATGGATCAGCGAGAGACTTTGTGGGAGAGATTTTCATCTTTCTTTCAAGGGGAAAAAGGTAAGTATTGTGTTTTTCATTATCTTATGATTTTTTAAACACTTATCTAGTGGATTTTCTTTGATGAAGTGAAGTTTTCCGTTGTGTTTTCTTCGTGTTTTGTGATGTGTTTTTCTTACTCTTTCTTCTTATTAGGAAATAGTGGCATGAGAGAATTATGTCATTGTTTTCCTTTTACTTTTCTTTTGCAATGAGTATGATTCATGTTTAGAATTTTATGATGCATTCTAGAAGAAGTTTTAATGATAAATGTGATGGTTTTTACTTGCACTTCATTTACATTACGATAAAGGTCTATTGTAGTGTTAAAATTCATTGTAATTATATTAAGACCCGAGAGGGCGGTGTAATTCTCAACAAAGTGGAATCAAATTTGATTCCATGAATGAGTATTTTGCTCATGGAATTAGTGCAAATAAATAAGAAAATATACATTGTTGGGCACAAAATTGGAGATTTTAGGGTGACAGACTAAAACCCTCAGTTTGGTCTTAGTGTTTAAGAACTAAAGCAAGAGTTAGCCTTCAGGGGAAGGGAAGTGGGAGCTCTGGAGTGGGAGCCAGTATCCTCCTAGCCTAGCCATGGATTTACAGACTAAACTTGAGATTAGCCAATGATTTTCTATAACACTAAATCAAGATAGAGATAGAGAATTAAATCAAGATAGAGAATTAAAATTGCTTCTATTTGGCACATACAATATTTAATGTATCTCATTCCTTTGCATTATCCAATTCTCTACATAAGAAGAGTAGTTTTTAACATTTTAAAATTCCCCAAACCAATTCATCCAAAAAGGGTTATCTTTAGAATTAATATTTGCATTAAGGAATAGTTATTATCAACACATTAAACATTTGCATTTAAGTGTAGTTGCTAGATAAACACCATTTTAATCAACATTCCAATATAAAGCCTGATAGTAATAGACTAGAACTTTGGCTAAGGACCTCTTACCTCACTTCCCTATGGGATTGATAAACGAGACTCCATTAGAGCCCTTTATTACTAAAGTGATACATATATGCGTTTATATCATTGTGAATATATAGAATATCTAAAATAAAGCATATAAAAAAGTCACATCATTGTGAAATTTAAGCCCTAACTTGCCTTAGGCTCCGAGGTTATCGTTTGTTACGACATAATCCCTCATATCTTACAAGCTATTTCTATGATTTCATTATACAAATGTAAGCCCTAATTAATAAAATTAGCATAATGAAACATTTAATAATATCTCATTAAAATTTAAGCTAAATGATAGGATAGCTTAGGAGGTCACCGAGGTTCACCTCAGGATCCGTGACATTTCCTAGTTTTCATCCTTTGGATTCCATAATAAATTTTCCAAATTTGAGCTTTTACCATTTAACACTCCTTTGTCCGACCTTGAAAAGTCTTACCTTTTAAAATTCTTGAAGACAATATTTTCTGAAGTAAATCGAGAGTTTTCTTAGGTGACTTCAATTGCCTAGATGTAATTAACTATAGGGGCTTGCCCTTATAAGAAACTTTAGAATCCAGCTTAATATAAACCCCATCTAATTTTTCATATTATATAGGAGAAATTTTGCTGTCAACATAAAATGGTTTCGCAGACTAAAACGGATGTCATCCATTTTTTAGTTTATTTAATCGAGCCTCACTAGTAAGTAATGCGTTTATTCCTCGGGATAAGTATATCACCTGCAGTGTTGTGCTAGTTTATTTAAACTATTATCTATATGAGATCATTTGGCGATCGACATTTATGTTGGAGTCTAATGGCCTTCGTTTGAGTTTTTTTAAAACTGAACACATGGACAGTAATTTTAGTAGTATTAGCTTTAGTGGCAGAATAGCAACTATGAGTGATTAAAGGTGTGAAAGTTTTAGATATCTTGTGTTTATTGTTCAAAGTGATGCCGATATGGATGAGGATGTTATTAGCAGAATTAAAGTTGGTTGGTTGAAGTGGAGGAATGCATTGGGTCTACTTCATGATATAAAAGTACTGCTTAGACTGAAAGAAAAATTTTATAAGATGGTGGTGTGACCTGCTACGCTTTGCAGTGTAGAATGTTGACCTTTGAAAGAGAAGCATATAAAAAAGTTTAAGCGTTGTTGAGATGAGAATGCTTCAGTGGATGAGCGGCTTGACACTTAGAGACAAAATTGGAAGTGAATATATTTGTGATAGGGTTGATGTTGCTCTAGTGGTGGATAATATTAGAGAGGGTCGTCTTAGATGGTTTGGTCACATTAAATGTTGATCATCTGATGATGCAGTTAGGAGAGTAAATGTTTTAGATTTGACTTATGTAGAGAAGGGGAGAGGTAGGTTAAAATAGAAGTGGGCATATAGTATAAAAAATGAAATTGTAGAATTAAATAAAAATGACACTCAATAATATGACACAATGAAGTAAAAAGATTATGTAGTTGATGCACTAAAAATACATGCATATCTAAACCTATATTTTATGCTCATTTTTCATGATATTGCACCTTAAAGGAAGATATTTTTGATGTTTTATTGTAGATTGTTGATTTTTAGGACTTGAAGCAAAAAATGAAGCAAAAAGGATGGAATTTGGAGTTAAAATAGTGTTTTTGAAGAAGTACTCAGCCCCGACAGCACCAGAAGCAGCACCGACAACGCCAAGAAGTGTTTTTGAAGAAGTACTCAGCGCCGACAGCACCAGAAGCAGCACCGACAACGCCAAGAGAAGCGTCGACGACACCATTCAACAGAGAGTTACGGGCCACTGATGCCGACGGTGCCAGAATGGGCCCCGACGGTGCCAGAATGGGCGACGGGCGTCGGCGATGCTAGAATGGGCGCCGACAGTACCAATTTTGGTGCATAATCTGTTTCTAGAAGATTCAATAAATTTGGATGCTTTTTAAAGAGTTTTTAGATGCACTTATTGGAAAATCGACATTAGGCTCTATTTAGAGTGAAAATTGATCATAAAAGCCCCTTCATCCATTTCAACCGCTTTCCACTCTCTTCCACGCTAATCTACTTTCCCCACTGTCACTTAGAGTCCATTAGTCATTTATTTCTTTAGAGTTTTGATTTTTGGTGGTGAGTTTAAGTGTGAATTCTTCTCTAAGAGTGTTAAAGAGGGAGAGAAGTGAGAGATTTCTTCTTCCTGCATCTTCTAAGAGAGGTTACAAGGGATTTGCTTTGAGAAAAGTTTCAGATAAGTGTTATTTGTTTATTATTGTTGTATGAACTTTCTTTTATATATGAAATTTATGTTTTGTTGTATCTTTCTCATGAAGTATGAGTAATTTCCTTTATCTTTCTCCCTACTCTGAGATATGATGAAATGAAAAGATAACTTGGATGTGCCAATTTTAAAATATAAAATGAATTGTGATGATTTTTCAACTCCATTCTTAACTTACTTTTCGATCTGGCCAATTGAATTGTTAACATCTGTTGTGAAACATAGGATCAGGAAAATGGAGTATAAGTTCTACTACAAGAGTGAGAATCACATTTGATTCCATGGAGTATTTTGTTCATGGAATTAAGTGCAAATAAATAAGTAAATATACTTTGTTGGGTGTAGAATTGGAGATTTTAGGGTGACAGACTAAAATCCCCAATTCGATCTTATTTTTTAAGAACTAAAACGAGAGTTAGCCTTCAGGGGAAGTGAAGTGGGAGCTTTGGAGTGAGAGCCAGTATCCTCCTAGCCTAGCCATGGATTTAGGGACTAAACCTAATATTAGCCAATGATTTTCTATAACACTGAATCAGGATAGAGAATTAAAATTGCACCTATGACACAATACATATTTAAATCATTTATTTCATCTCATTTCACCAAAAACTCGTTGTAGTGGGAAAGATGCTTTTTCATATTAGAAACCTTCATGACATAAAGATAGTTTAGTAGTTACTGTTTTAAACTTTTCATTTAAATTTTGTCAGTAGTTTATAATTTAGTTCAGAAAGTATCTTAAACGTTCCAAATTAGTGACAGTAATTTCGTTTTATTTTTGTGAAATTTCCTAGTAAAATTTATTATTGCTAATTTACACCTTCCCTGTGGGATCGATATTTGGGGCTTAAATAGAAAGTCAATTATTACATGATAACGATACATAAACTTGCATAGAATCCCATTATTAATTACATATAATTATATAATTTTTACACTATTTACTTTTCATACAAGGATCAAATTTTTGATAGATTTTACACAACTATCAAATACTTTAAGGTATAGAGTTTTCAATAGAATAAAGTTTATCAATTTTGACATGCAAATATTATACGACAAAGTCATTACAAAAAAGAGACTTATCAAGAAGAGATGGTTTGTCAATCATGGATTGATTAATCCAAGTTCTCAGATTGATAAAATCATTGTACAAAGATGTTGAGAAGTTTTATGCTACACTACCACTGCAGTTGTTGTACTAGTGGTAAAGGAATTCTATGTTAACTTACATGGAATTACCTAAGGAGTCGTCTTTATTTGAGGTAAGGCTGTACCATTTTCTCCTCCTCAAATTAATGATTTGTATATGGTAGAAAACATGTCAATCTGTCATTATACAAATTTTATCCCAACAAAAGATATAATGCAAGATGTATATCATTTTCTGTGTATATCATTTTCTGATTCTGATGGATGAAAATGATAATTGGGAAATCAAAGATGAGGGATACGTTAGTTTCTCCACTTTGCTACTTAATCCAATATCAAAATAATGACATTTCTTTATCTCTGCAAAATTACTCCCTACCATGAAAATTAGTAAAGTTACAAAAGAAAGTGCACTTTTAAACTATTGCATCAAATGGAAAAGCCCATTGATGTGGGATTGATTATTTTCAAATTTATTATGAGTATTATTATGAATGGGCCTATTTATAGACTGGGGCATCCTTCAACAATTTTCTTACTTTGCAGTTAATCTCAAGTGCCATATGAAAGTTGGAAGAAAATATTATTACCCTAAGAGCCCATGATTCTTATTGATGATAATTATATTGGGAATGGAAACGAAGCTTTAGATATTATTTTCGATCATTCATCACATGCTTCAACACCATCAATGCCACAAACAGTTGGAAGTTCAATAGCTTTGGAGATGAGAATGAAGAAAATTGAAAGAGAACTTTAGAGTATTATGAATGCAATAGGAAATCTTAACTATCATTTTTATCACTTAGATTGGAGGATGAAGGAGAACTTTGATCTTACTGGAACAATTGAAGCAAGTTTGGTGCAGATGTTCAAGAAACATGGTTGAATCAATGAAAATTTGACTGATCAATTCCCGTACCGACCTTTCTACAATTTGTACGCCCATTACTAGTCTATGGGAGATATTAGAAGAGGAGAAAGTACTGAAGATGAAGCAGAATAAGTGAAGAAGTTGGACTCTCTACTATTTTAAAGTAATTATGTTTTCAATGTGAATATGTTGGATTTACTTTAATTTACTTTACTTTGCTTTAGAACTCTATAGACTTTGATTGTGTATATAGTTTTGTGTCAGTGTTCTAGTGTTGTGGCTTGATTTGACGTTGAATTATAATTTAGTTTGCTTTATGTATGAGAAAATGTGATTAGAAAAGTGTATTTGTAAGAATTAGACTTTCATATATAAAAGTTAGTTTGGTGTTGTTTGTGAAAATACTTGTTTGTGAATTATTTTAAGATGAGAATTAGTGTTCAAAAAGACTAATTAGACTTTTTAGACTTTGGAGGACTAATTAGACTTTGGAGTGAATTGAAAGAAAGTTGAAAATTATAAAAATTTAAAAAAATTGAGTTTTTGGCCACTGGCACCGATGGTGCCAGAATGGGCGCCGTTAGAGCACTTGACCCGAAAAATACCCAAACTCCTTAAAATTCATGACTTGCACAGTAAAAACACCATTTTTACGCTTTTGGTCACCTTCAACCTCCGGTTTGTGTACCTAGGGCTTACTATTGCTTGGTTTTGAGGCAAATTTAACAATTTTAAGGCAAAGAAAGTTCAGATTTCATCTTCTCTCGGTAAGAGCTACACTTTGAACCCAAAATTTTTTATTTTCATCAAGGATTTATCTTACATTGCCGAGATCCAAAATTTCAATTTTTTTTGAGAAGATTTTGAGAAAATCCTTTGGTGAAGAACTCTTACTTAGTAGATTTAAGTTTAAAACGTTACACATTGAGATTTTCAGAATTTTCAGAATTTATTTGGATTTTATCAAAATTTCTTAGATTACTATGACACCGAGAATGAGTAAAGGAAAGATGAAAGTGGATTTTGATGATCAAAAGGTTGTCAACTACAAGTCTAACATTTGTTTCAATTGTCTGCTTGCAACTAAGAAAGTAAATCTGGATCGAGGATTTAAAAGTTCAGGTGGAGAAGTCGAAAGATTAATCATTGCTTGACAGTGGGAGAATTTTTGTTATTTTACTTTTGAGGCTATTATTGGTATAGTGATGGAGTTATATGCCAACTTTAAAGAAACTTCTGAAGACTACATTTTTGCTCGAGGGAAAATGATAGAATTTACTCCAAGAAGAATTAATGAATTTTATTAGTTAGAGGATGTGTATAGCTGTCAGTACAAATCATTTTCTGCTATAAATTAGGCCTTAGATGAAGCTATTTCTTTTCTTACTATTGGAAGAGGAGCTTGGAAGGTGAAGAATAACTTTAAGGCAAACTTCCCCCTTTCTATGTTAAATGTAGTATCTAAGGCTTAACTTTATTTTATATCTGCTAGAATGATACCAACAAATCATCATAGCGAGGTTACAAACGATAGAGCCATCTTGAACTTCTGTATCCAGCAGATGAGAATGATAGATGTAGGCTATATTGTTTGTAGAAACACTCGTTCTATTGCTTTGGGTGAAACTGCTGGTGGTTTAGCACACACTGCTCTTATCTTCACACTATGTGAACAAGCAGGAGTTGATTTTAGAATGGATGGGGAGAGGATTGAACCTCTAAAACCTATTGGGCTGTAAATATTAAGACTTATGAATCTCATGTTTGATGGAGATCTGGAAGTTGGAGTAGGGGTAGGGATATTCCTTCTAGTACCCTTACTCTATAGGGACTTATGGAGCAACTGATGATCCAACAGGGATATATCTTGAGAATGGAAAGATATCTTGAGAATGGAAATCTTGAGAATGGAAAGCATAATAGAAAATGTAGAGGCCAAAAATGCACATAATGATGATTTGACAAGGTAGAAGTTTGAGTATGATGTTGCTTATGATGATGCAATGGTTAGATACATGAGGGGTGACTACTCAGTTCAGTTTCCTACTCACCCTGTCTTTACCTAGTATCAGCAGCAAAACTTTGATGTAGAAGAAGAAGATGATGATGACTGGTGATGTTTTAATTTGATCTTTTGTTTAGTTTATTGTTTAGTTTATTGTTGGTTGATTATTGTTTGTTTTTAGAGTGGTTGTTATTATTGTTTGTTTTTAGAGTGTGATACTTTGTTTTATTTTAGATGTTATTTTATATTGTGAATAGTAGGATTGTAAAACTGTTTTTACATTGAAATATATTTTAATTCTGTTGTTAGCTTTTAGTACTTTGTTGAATGTATTTATAGTTAACTCTTTCTTAGCAAATTTTTATATGTATTATGTGTTATTTAATGTTTTAAGTCTTGTAGCTTTTCATATTAGCACCTACAATATTTCAGAGTTAAGTTTCAATATCCGAACCTTCAACAGGTAAGTTTTTTTTTATGTATTAAATGTTTTCTTTCACCCTTTATTTCTTTTTTAGTTTTTCATGCTAAATCTTTTAAATATTTAAGTTTGGGAGGGGGGAAGGGAAGAAAAATTTCTTTTTAAAGAAAGAAACTTAATTTTATTTGTCCTTAATTAACTATATTTTCAAAATTTTTAAATTTAACATGACCTTTGGTATTAGAGGGCAACTTTAGATAACTATATTTTCGTTTCTAAATATAGAGTAAAACTAAGTAAAAATTTTCAATAATAAAGGTTAATTTTAAATTTTAAGATATTTGGTATAAGAGAATAAGACTATATTTTTCTATTATAAGTAACATAATTTATCTTTTTGAAGTGTTAAAAAATCTTAGAGATTCATGTAAGAAGAAAAGAATAAAACTTTATGAAAAATCTTTAAAGCTAATATAAATTTATAAAGTTAAAGAATGTGAAAAATATTTAACTTTAAGTAGGGGATAGTGAAGTTCAAGATCATTAAAAGCTATCCAGATATAGTAATCCTCATATAAAAAAAAAGAAAAAGAAAAAGGATTAAAAATGATCCTGAAAAAGAAAAAAGAAAAGAAAAAGGATAAAAAATGATCCTGAAAAAGAAAAAAAGAAAAGAAAAAGATGTGAGGAGAAGCTTGAGGAGATGCCTAATTAAAAATTAGTTTCACTTGAATTAACTTAAAGAAGAAAGCTTGACTACATTCTCTAAACTTATATTTAAGCATTAGCATTTTTACTAGTAAAGTTTCATGAAGTTCTTTTTCATATGGATATTCTAAATGGCTTTAATATGACAATTTACAATTTTCCTTAAAAAGAATAGAGAATAAGAAATCTTAGACTTAACTACTAGTATTCTTATATCTTTAGCTAGAGTTCTTTAACATTTTTCTTAAGTTATGCCATTGTATTTAGTTGACTAAAATATGAAAATCTAGAAGTTAAAACTCTTTGCCATGAGTCATATTTTTATGTAATAAATGAGTTACTTGAGGACAAGTAACATTGAAGTTTGGGGGATTTTGATGCACTAAAAATACATGCATATTTTGACTTATATTTTATACTAATTTTTAGTGATATTGCACTTTAAAGGAAAATATTTTTCATGTTTTATTGTAGGTTGTTGATTTTTAGGACTTGAAGTAAAAATGAAACAAAAAGGATGAAATTTGGAGTCAAAATGACGTTTTTGAAGAAATACTCAGCGCCGACGGCCTGAGCGCCAGGAGCAGCGCTGACGGCTCCCTTCAATAGAGAGTTACGGGCCACTGGCACCGACAGCGCCAATGTCGGTGCATGACCTATTTGTAGAAGATTCGACAAATTTGGACGCTTTTTGATAAGTTTTTGGATGCACCTATTGGAAAACCAACATTAGGCTCTATTAGAGCAAAAATTGATCAGAGAAGCCCCTTTGTCCATTGTGACCGCTTTCCACTCTCTTCCACGCTAATCCACTTTTCCCACAACCACTTAGAGTCAATTAGTCATTTATGTCTTTAGAGTTTTGAGTTTTGGTGGTGAGTTTGTGTGAATTCTTCACTAAGTGTGTTAGAGAGGGAAAAAAGTGAGAGTTTTCTTCTTCCTACATCTTCTAAGAGAGGCTATAAGGGATTTGCTTTGAGAAAGAGTTTCAGATAAGTGTTGTTTGTTTATAATTATTGTATGAACTTTCTTTTATATATGAAATTTGTGTTTTGTTGTATCTTTCTCATGAAGTCTGAGTAGTTTCCTTGCTTTCTCCCTACTCTGAGATATGCTCTGAGATATGGTGAAACGAAGAGATAATTTGGATGTGCCAATTTTAAAATATAAAATAAATTGTGATGGTTTTTCAACTTCGTTCTTAATTAACTTTCTGATCTGACCAATTGGATTGTTAAAATATGTTGTGAAATATATGATCTGGGAAATGGAGTATGAGTTCTACAACAAGAGTGAGAATCACATTTGATTCCATGAAGGAGTATTTTGTGCATGGAATTAAGTGCAAATAAATAAGGAATATACTTTGTTGGGTGTAGAATTGGAGATTTTAGGATGACAGATTAAAATCCTCAATTCGGTCTTAGTGTTTAAGAACTAAAGCGAGCGTTAGCTTTTAGGGGAAGAGAAGTGGGAGCTCTGGAGTGAAAACTAGTATCCTCCTAGCCAAACCACAAATTTAGGGACTAAACCCGAGATTAGCCAATGATTTTCCATAAAACTGAATCAAGGTAGAAAATTACTCCTATTTCACACAATACATATTAAACCATTTATCTCATCTCATTTTACCAAAAACTCTTTGTAGTGGGAAAGATGTTTTTTCATATTAGAAAACTTCATCACATAAAACATAATTTAGTAGTTACTGTTTAAACTTTGCATTTTAGTTTTGCTAGTAATTAATAATTTAGTTCTGATAGTATCTCAAACAATTCAAAATTAGTGACAGTAATTTCATTTTATTTATGTGAATTTCTTAGTTCATTTATCAATTCAAATTTAAATCTTCCTCGTGGGATCGATATTTGGGGCTTAAATAGAAAGTCTTACGTTACTTAATTAAAATAGACTTGCGTATAGTCCCAACATAAATTGCTTAAATTTTTTATTCATAAAATAACGCATCAAGTTTTGACATCGTTGAAAAACGGAGTTAAATTTTTTAAATTTTACACAATTATATTTCCAGGTTCAGTAGCCAATCCCACTTACTGGGACTAAAATTTGTTGTTTTTGTTCATATATTTTCTTGTCTAAATTTATGTTTAAATTTTAATGAAATCGTAATCTGTCTAAATTTATGTTTAAATTTATGTTTAAATTTTATGTTTAGTTCAATCTCATTTAAATTTATTTATGTTTTTAACAAATTTATGTTTAAATTTTAAATTTAGTTCAATCTCATTTGTCTAAATTTATGTTTTTAACAAAAATGAAATCGTAATCGTACCTTTATTTACTTTTTCAGCGGACAGCTCTCCTAAATCTAACGAGTGAAATCCTTGTTGAAGCCAAACAGCCCCCGAAGCACTGGAAACTTCTTGGTCGGCACGGAGTATACGGGTACGACTCGTCAACCCATTTGTCTTTCCACCGTTGATCTCCCAGCTTCGTTATCTCCAATGGACACAGTTCGGCGAGCCTTGCACGCAGGATCATGGTATACAGACAACGGTAGGACTATCTTTCTGAATCCTCAGCGATTTTCGTAACTATGGTGTCTTGTACATGCTAAATTTTATGTTTCGGAGCTTTTTCTTCATTTTCTGAGTTTTATGTCAATTGTTTCTCTTTGTTGAAGCTTCACTGATTGCCGTTCTATGCCGAATGACCAATATTGAGCTTTTTAGTGGGGCGGATGAGAATTCGATGATTGCTCAAATTGGTTTCCATATGATGTGTCCTTGAATCTTTTATACAATTAATTGGTACTAAATAGTACATCTGTACAACTAATTGGTACTAAATTTTGTACTGGTATACTAATTTTTATGGAAATCTGTACATCTCCTTTATATTATCTTCTTACCAAATTTCACTCAGTCAACTGTCATGCTGAAATTCAAACCTCAGATGGGTTAACTTGCTCCAGAGGTCAATCTTGTGGGACAACCTGAGAATTCTTTGCCCCAAAGCAATCCATAAGGACTTTGGTATACCCATGCTCCGTGGGTGTTACTAGCCTGATCTAAGTTCTAGCGTTGCTTTCACTTTTGATGTCTCTCACTGGGCAGGAGAAAAAAAATAATTGAAATGCACAGATTAGTGTAAAAGTGTTTTGATGTTGGTTGCTTTTGTAATTAAGTTGAACGGGTTGTTCAAAATATATAAATGGTATTTATTAAAGGTATACTCTATTTAACCATGATGGCATTTTTATAGGAGTTAATAGATATGGCTATTGTTTCACTAAATTCACTTAAAAATTTCAGTTTATTTATTTTCAAATTTTCAATGGAAAAATTCTTGCTAAATCGATAGATTTCTCTGAGAGGATAAGTGGTGGATGAATTAGTTTTCAATTGAAAGGATTTATAGCGGACAAAGTGTTTTGCTGCAAAAATGTACGAATAGAGATCGCAATATTGTATCTTTGTGCAATTCCTGTCGTTTGCCCTTATTTAAAAATTCAAAACTACTAATCAACAGAGAAATCTCCATGCATGGTTCAAAACATTGAAGAATATTTTGTGCTTCATCGGTTTTGCTATAGAAGTTCATTTTATCATGCCACTTAGATTTCTACGATAACTTTCTAGGGACAATGGTAACATTTCTAGAGCTTGTGAAACACATGCACAAAATAGAGTTGACACCCCATTCATCATTCAACAAACATGTAGGGAGGAGGATTCATAGGAAAATTCCATTTAACCAAATCTTAGATAAGAGTAATGATGATGGTGATGACTAATTTAAAAGTCTACGAAAT
Organism: Phalaenopsis equestris; assembly: GCF_001263595.1. Classification (NCBI taxonomy): domain Eukaryota; kingdom Viridiplantae; phylum Streptophyta; class Magnoliopsida; order Asparagales; family Orchidaceae; genus Phalaenopsis; species Phalaenopsis equestris. Next base: position 24,752 of record NW_018218721.1, read on the forward strand.
TCTTAAAGATAAAATAATTTAATTTTGTGTAAACCATGCACTTTTCTTGTATTTGTTTTTGTGATATTACTATAATCAAACCACACATAGATGATCCCTTATATGAATATGTATAACCCTTATTTGATTTTGAATATGTTTAAACTTCTCTTAAAAGTTGATATACAATCACATGTGACATCATTATTGGGTTCACAGAAGGTGTATGGGGATCAATTCTAGCATTGGGGATGTCCTGGAGGAGATCTAAGGCATTGCCAAAGATTGGAAGGGAAAATTGACAATGGTTACTATCTTGGAGGAAAAAAAATAAGAGGAGTACGATTGGTGGTACGAATGTTTGAAGGTTCCACCACCTATTCTCTTTAAGATTTAGACTCAACACTAGAAGAAGAATATGCTATAGTTCTATAAATAGGAAATTTAAGGGGAAAAAATATCTTGTATTATAACATCAAAACAAAAATTTCAAACATAGGTTCTACCTGATATATTTATACTTTCAAAATAAAAGCAACCATAATCCTAATTAAAATAAAAGCCTTAAAGGGCTGGCCAAAGTTGGGGAAAAAATGGAATTGGTTTAGGTTCTCCTAAATAACTTTATGATGGATGTCCTGAGTTCACTACTGCTAGATTGGGATATGCTGCCGTCGCTTTATTTTCTCTGGGTGGCAGCAGCTTTGTTTCATCTTCAAAAACACTTACATCCTCGTAGTATGACGACTAATCAACAACGTTAAAGATAACATAAATATTGTAACCTTTCGACGGATCAATCTTATAAGCATTATTATTAATTCCCGACAATTATGAATGCATCATTTGTTCCAAGCTTAAGTTTCTAATTGAACCTACCTGAAATCTATCCTTCTTCAGTCAGATTTACACCAAATCACCTTCTTTGATGACCATAGACTTTTTGAACTTATTGGCCTACTTCTAATATTTGGTCTTTTTTCGGTAATTTTCTGTCAGCTGCTCATGTAGGGTCTCAGTCTCTTTGAATATAAATTTTTTATTTATGCTAAGCTCAGTAGCTACACTAATTCCAAATGTGTAATGGATTTTTGTTCGTATACAATCTTAAAGGATCCGTGACTTGTGAACTGGCTAGTGGACTTGTAGGCAAATTTAACCCGAGGAAGAATTAAATCCCACTACCTATACTTTTGCCCACAAAAGATTTTCCAAACTATGATTCATCATCTCTGTTTTTTCATTTGTCAGTAGCTGCAGTTGAATTGGATTGGAGTTTTTTCCAAACTTTTCTTATAAAATCCTCAAAAAGTGGCTTAGAGATTTCTTATATTTTTTAAGGCAATGGTCCTAAGATTGCCATAAAGACGAAATATCTTTTTTAAGTCTGTAACATGTGAAGTACTTGTCGTAGTTTACATACTGTGGTAAGGCTTGGTAACATTATGTGACATAGTAGTTCATAAGTCCAAAAAAAATATTGTCATTGATCTCTAGGTGGTGGCCCAAGATTCAAATCCTTTAAATAAATAATAGTTCAAAAAACAACAACAACAACAACAAAGCCTTAATCCCACTACGGGGTGTCGGCTACATGAATTCTTTTTCTCTATTGTGTCCTATTTAGTGTCATATTTTCATGTAGTGCTAATAAATTAAGATCATTTTTATGCAATGAGCCCAAGTCTTCCTAGGTCTACTTTTGCCTTTCTTAACATAAGTCGAATCTAAAATATCTACTCTCCTAATCGGATCATCAGATGGTCGACGCTTAATGTGACTAAACCATCTAAAGCGACTTTCTCTAATTTTGTCCGTCATAGGAGCTACACCAACCCTATCACAGATATATTCATTTCGCATTTTGTCTCTAAGTGTAAAGTCACTCATCCACCTAATCATTCTCATCTCGGCAACACTTAACTTAGTATTATGTTTCTCTTTTAAAGGCCAACATTAAGCGCCATAGAGCATTGCAGGTCTATAAAATTTTCCTTTCAATCTAAGCAGTACTATTCTATCACACAGAAGGTCCGAAGTATTCCTCCACTTCAACAAACCAACTTGAATTCTACTATTAACATCCCCATCTATATCACCATCGCTTTGAAAAACAGACCTGAGATATCTAAAGCGTTCACACCTTTTAATAATTTGATCAGCCAAAGTTACACTTCTGTCACTAGAAATACTATTACTAAAATTATATTCCATGTATTCAGTTTTAGTTCTACTCAAATGAAGGCCTTTAGACTCCAATGTAGACCTCCATAATTCAAGTTTTTCTTCGGCTTTTTTTGTCTTATCCACGAGAAGGATATACGAGAAGGATATCATCAGCAAAAAACATACACCAAGGTACATTCTCCTATAATTGTCCAGTACGACCATCCATAACTAAAGCAAAAAGGATATGGGCTTAAAGTTGATCTCTGATGTAATCCAACTGAAATTAAAAAAAAAAAAAATATTTGGTCAATCCTCCTTCTGTTCGAACACAAGTAACAACTTCAGTACACATATCTTTAATGACTTGAATATAACTCCTAAGTCATATTCAATACCTTTCTTCTCAAGAACTCTCTGAAGGATATCTCTTGGAACCTTATTGTAAGCTTTTTCTAATTCAATAAAAAATAAATGTAGATTCTCCTTATTATCTCTGAACTTCTCCATCAAATTTCTCAATAAATATATAACTTCCATAGTAGACCTGCCTGACATAAGTCCAAATTGATTATAAGAAATCTTTGTAATACGTCTTAACGTATGTTCAATTATCCTCTCACATAATTTTAAAGTATGACATATCAACTTAATTCCTCTATAATTTGCACACTCTTGTGCATCCCCTTTATTCTTAAAAATGAATAATATTAAAGAGTTTAGTAAACCAAGAAACTCCCAAATCTCCTAAATATTTCCATACTTCAATTGGGATATCATCAGGTCCTACAAACTTTTCACCCTTAGTTTTCTTTAAAGCCTCCTCAACTTTTTTTAACTAATACGACGGTAAAATTTAAACGTTTTATTATTATTAATGATATTAAAATCACTAAGGTTGATCGTATTTTCAAAAACTTCATTAAAAAGTTTATCAAAATAACTCATCCGCCTATGTTGAATATATTTTTCCACGAAAAGCACTTTTTGATTTTCATCTTTCATACACTTTACTCCAGTTAAATCTTTACTTTTCTTTTCTCTTTGTTTGACTAGTTTATACATATATTTTTCACCCTCCTTATTATCTAATATATTATAAAGATCATTAAAAACATAATTTTTAGCGTCACATATTGTTCTTTTAGCTCCCTGCAGGCCGTTTGATATTTTTCTCAGTTCTCTAAGCTTTTATATTTAAACCAATTTTTAAAACATAACTTCTTATATTTTATCTTTGCTTGCACATTATTATGGTTCAAACAATACAACTTAATTAGAACTAAGCGTTTTAGGCAGAGAGTCAAGTGAATGTATTTTCTTAAATGACTATGTCCAACACTAATGAGTTCTATAGACAACCATGATACCATTATATTTCAATTAGGAAGGGCACGCTGATGACATCATTACTAGGCTATCGACATAAAATATTATTTATAATTGGCCTTCTATGTTTAAGGTGGGCGTCCCTTATGTGCTTGTGACTTCTTCCTCACCTATACGTGGATCCTGCCATTTGAAGAAATGGGAGTTCGTATTGCCACTAACCTTATCTTTTTCCATTAAATCTATTTCTCTACATGTTTTCAAAACGCAAAAGCCCCTCTCATTCGGTAAAAAATGGTGTTTAAAAGGAGAAAGACGTTTGAGATTTAAATTGTCAATATTTACATATTTAATACATGTTACAAAAAATGAACTACTAAACCTATACATTTAAGCTTTGCTACAATCAAATTTTTGAGAATTTAATGTGAGATTTTTTTTTGGTTTGGATTTATTGTAAATTTCTTTATTATGGTAGGAATTGACTAATGAAGATAAAAAGGTGTTAGTTTTGTGAATAAACAAGATTTGGGTGGTACTTTTATAATTTTATTTAGAAATGTTCCATTTTGAGATTATTTGGTTAGACTGGATGTCCAGGATCTTTCGAAGCAAATTTTCAAGCCTCATTTTATTATATAATGTATTTAAACGATCCATTTGAAGTTGAAAGTTGTGCCTCCATTTATTTGTTCAAATTTTGTAGAATCACGCTAACATCATTTACTGAGGGGGTGAAATGGTTGAAATTTTGACTGGACTTTGATTTCACTCATACTACCACTCTGTGATTTGCCCTCAACCATGGATATTGAAGTATTTTTATCTTTGTTAGCTCATCATGAGGAAGAAATAGGTGGTGCCAACGATTATGTTAAAAGGGTAATTTTCTTATACCGATGAGTTTAATTTGCAAGCTTGGTGTGCTTATTTAGTATCTTCCAAACATTTTCATACCAAAGCACTATTGTCGATGAGTATCGTGTGTGGCGTTAAATTGAACTTCAAATTTATGTTTGAAACCATCTTCCATGTGCTTTATTGATGCGAGGCGTTTGCGGCCCCAAATGTGACAAAAGTCACGCATCGGCTGGGACCTGTTCGGTCTAGGCTACCCACTCTTCTATACTATGTTTATGTAATTTGTTATGTTTTAGGTTAGTTTTTTATTCAGTTTTTGGTCGGACAGCCATCGATGTCCAGTTTTTCACTTTTAGGCTATAACCAAAAGCGAGAAGTTGTTTTGGTTGTAACTCGTTCTGAGGTGTTCATTATCCACCGCTCTTTGCTTCCCCGAACGTCATCCCGGCTTTCTTAATGTCATCCAGCTTTCTTTCTTGTTGTCTTCGTGCCAGGCAACTTTTTTCTTGCTGTCTTCCCGCCAGTCAGCTTTCTTTCTTTCTGCATCCCGTCTTTCCTCAGCTGTCAACCGTCCCTTGCCTTGCCGCAGCACCCGCCGACACCCTCCACTCCCCTTGTCGCAGTTTAGTCGCAAACTCTTGCTTACCCTGTTGTTGCCAACCACCTCATCACAAGCTTCCCACCATCTTCGACCCCAATTCTAGTTGGTGTTTGTGTCGTGTGTTCTTGTTATTTCTTATTTTAGTTGGTTGTCTTCTATTTGAATTTCACTATTAATATTATCTGTGCCATTGTTTGGGTTAACTTCAGTACCAGTTAGAATTAGAGCTAGCCTAATGCTAATCCTATCGTAGGATTTCTAGCATCCATCATACCCAAACCTATCTCTACCCCCCACAAAAAAAAAACAAAAAAAATCTTTGCCCACCTACCCACCCCTAAGCCCTAACCATGCCACTGAGAATATAATTGCCAAAACTGAGCAAAATGTGCAAAATGTTACCATGGACGACATAGAACAGATACTACACCAACTGCTACAATGGCTTGATGCTATTAATGAATGGACCATGGACCATGGACCATAGAAGTGAGATTTGGGGAGAGCCAGAATGACAACTAAACCCTTTTCATAAAGATGACGTCAATGAAAAGGAGAATCAACCCGGGCATTTCAGAATTCAGTATCAGAGGAGGCCAAGAGAGTAAGTGCTTACTGGAAGACAGAGATTTGGAGTTAAGGTGAACCTATTGGACATCAATGAGAGGATGAATCTAGATGATTTTCTCGAGTGGATTCATACTTTTGAGCTGATGAATATAAGGATGTGCCAAATGATAGAAAAGTGAAGCTCGCCACCATCAAATTGATAATGAATGACTCTTTATGACGGGAAAAGCTGAAGATGGAGAGATAGAGAGAAGGATGAGACAAAATCACTTCTTAGGAGAAGATGAAAATGATAAGGTAGTGACAGTATCTACCCCCACACTACCGCAAGGATATTTTCATGAAGCTCCACTACCGATAGCAGAAAAAGCTATCATTGGAGGAATACATGACAAAATTTATGCAACTCAAGCTAAAAATGTGAATTGAAAGAGACATGATTATTTCATAGCCAGGTTTTTGGGAGGCCTGAAGCTCGCCATCAGTGATGTGGTACAACTGCAAACCAATTGGAAATTGAGGGACGTGCAAACCTTAGCACTAAAGGTGGAGAGATAGCAGATGTACCTGCCTCAATTTAAATAATCGTCTACAGTTGGGCAATAGGAGCACGCTTGGAGGAGTGGGAAGGATCTAACAGAGAACTGAAAAGATAGATCAGAGTGGGAAGAAGCCTGATAAGAGCAGCACAATCAGTACAGTTCCATCTCAGGAATGCTTTTGATGCCAAAGATATAGCTATATCACCTCCAGTTGCCTAACGAGTCAAGTGGTGTCATTCAACAAGCAAGGTGCAAACGAGGAAGTGATAGATGATGAAGCAGCTGAAGATCAGGGTGAGGAATAACAGCTCCAGGGAGATGAAGGAGAATTGCTAGTTGTAAGAAGAGTTTTGCAAACAGAACCATAGAGAGATCACTCATGGTTGAGACACAGTATCTTTCACACCAAGTGTACTGTGAGAGTGAAAGTTCGCAGCCTCATTATTGACAGAAGAAGCTATGAGAGCGTGGTCTCCTCTTTCATGGTGAAGAAGTTGGATCTGATTACACAGGAGCACTCCCAACACTATTCTCTGACATGATTGAAAAAGGAAATGAGGTGTGAGTGGATCAACAGTGCCTGACAGAGTTTTTCATTGGGGATCAACTACAGGACTTGGTGTGGTGTGACATGGTACCCATGAATGCCCACCAAATCCTGTTAGGGAGGCCACCACAATTCGATCTCAAGACGCATCACGACAAGTTTGAGAACACTTACACGTTCACAAAGAAGGGGAAACCCATTGTTCTCTTATCTATCAAGAATTCTGGAGGATCAACTACACCTGTCGGGGATAAGCCTAAGTTCCATGCACCACGTTTCCGCAGTCAGAGACCCCAGTGGCATTTGCCTTAGTATCCTTAAAGGGGACTAAGGTGGTGACATATTTACTGAAGATGTTCCAGTCGTTGTTAGCCGAGTTTTAGGGGGTGATGATCGAAAACCTACTTGTAACGCCCAAATTTCTAGAAATCAAGTAAGTTCGACAAATTCTAAAAGTACCTCAAATTTCGCACCGCACCCTTCATAATGTGCTCGAAGCAATTTTATAAACTTCTATGCATGAAATCGAGCAATTCGATATAAATAACCTTATGTTAATTATGAATGAGTTGACGTATATAAAATTCTAAAGTTAAGTATAATTAAATTAATTAAACTTTGTTTATCCCTAATCCTGCCATTAATCTCGCATGAGCACTGTTCAGAACCAACATCCACGTCTTTTTAATCCTTTTGTTTGCTCGAATAGGAGTCCCGGGGTTCTATTTTCTCCCCTTGTATTCCTCCTCTCTCTCGATTCCCCCTCCTTGTTCCTTTCACGCTTGGCAGAAACAGGAGAGCAGAGTTGCGACCCTTGCTACAGTGCAGGGTCGTGAACGGGCGAACCTAGCAGCACATAGGGTTGCCGCAACTCACGATTTACGGCTCCGGTGCAATTTTTGGTAGTGCGAATCCCACTTTCATTTGAGGCTTTCATTTCCTTCCTCACCCTTTCGTTTTGACATGTCTCATTTTTTGTGCTTTTATCATTTTCGGCAGTCGTCGAAGGCTTCGATTGTGTGCCAAAAGCATTGAAAGTCTTTTGTGAACTTCCGTAAGAGTTATAGCACGAAATCAGTGTAAGGAAGGTGTGGTTGGCGGTGTTAGAAAGGAAATTAGATAGTTTTAGACAGATTGGTTATGCCAAGGAGCCCTTTTAAGGTATGTTCTTACAATTAAAGCATGTTTTGGCCTAATTCATGTTTTGAGCTAAATTTTATGAAACACTATGCTGTCTATGAGCCTCAGGTTGTCTTTACGAGGCGGTGAGCTCGAGACGAGGGTTGAGCACTTGTCGAAGGGTTGCTCCATAAAAAAAGTGGAACTAATCTTATGCTAATTTAAGAAAAATAATCTTCTATAGGTTTTTATATGATTTTAATTTTAACACCGATGCATTTAAAACTTCCTGCATTTTGTAAATGAATACCTGCAATTGAAAATATGAATGCACATTTACTTTTCATATGATATTTGTAACGCTATGATTAGACTATGCTACACATGATTATACATGATATTAATTTCTTGTAGGTATTTATTTGTTATGCCTCATGCATTTGCCTATGATACATGTAATGCTTGATAAATGCTTAATGCATGAGTGATGATTTAAATATCATAAGGAATGTTAGGGGGTAGAGTAGTACATGATGCAAGTTTATTATGTAGGAATATAGTATTTCCGACTCCTGATATTTATACGGGGACAAAACTCTGGGAACCATTGAAATTAAATCGTGACAGAACATTAAAGAACTGTGGGTTTCAAGGGGGTTGTTGATAACTACTATGTTGGGGGAAATCCAACATTTATCGATAGTTTATATGACTTTCAGGGCAGGGTGACGACCCCATGATGAAAGAACATAAAAATAGTTGAACTCTATACATTAAACTAGTGACATTACTATGAAATAACCTTTATGAAATGAAATTGATACAATACATACAATAAATAATTATGAACATGATTTTTCTTATGATTTTGTGCTTACGACCTGCATGTTATACTATAGTTGATTTTTATATTACCCATACTTGCTCTCTTTTCATGTTTTCTATTATGCTAGCATGTATGTTATGATTTGTGTGTAGACATGTATAATTTCATACATTGTTTCTTTTTCATATATAAAGTCTTATGCTAGTTCGGATTATTTTTCTGAGCTCGTTGTTGCTCATTCTTCACTGTTACATTTCAGGTTGGGGCAACGAGCACTGGGGTGAGTAGTTAGGTGCCTTTGTACAACTTTTGCACGATAGACTAATTCATGTTTTGGATGATATGATTTCCATGCTTCCAAGTATATATTTGAAATGCAATAATCACGCATGTTGCGGCCAGTTAGATTAATTCATCACCAATCGGGTCATGATTATAAAAGTCAGGATGAATGCTGGTGAGAGTTGGTCTGACCAAATTGTCAGCCTCCGTCGCATCACGATTGACTTTATGAGGGGGTTAGTTAGGGTGTGACAGAAAGTGCTATCAGAGCATGATTATTGGATAAAAAGAATAATGGAAGCATGTTGGATTTAGAAGTAAGAATGAAATCAAATATGAACTGATTTATACACAACTATAATTTGATGCATCTGGGGTGGGTAAACCTTACAAGTTAAGGTCTCATGTGTGCATGATGAAATTATTATATGATAAATTGTGCTAATACAAGAAGAATCAGAAAGTACGGAAGGCCAGTCTTGTAGGCCAAGTGCTGAGCACGAAATTAGGACAGAAACTATTTTGGGCACAAATGAAAATCAGAACAAGGGAAATGAAGACACTAGAGCTACTAAGTTACAGGGCATATTACATTTAATATCACAAATAGCTGATAAAATGACTGCTATAGAAAGATCCTTCACCAGTACAGGACCCAGATTTGAAATTGGCGTAGAAGTGGATCGACTCTAAGATATTACAGTCTTTCAATTCACCTGCATTCAAGGGTGCCAGTGACCCTACCATTGCTGAATATTGGCTTTTGAACATTGAAAAAATTTTAGATGGTATGATTTGTCTGGAAAATAGAAAAGTGGTACTGACTACATTCATGCTAGAAGGTGAAAAGAGAGATGGTGACGAACGCAATAAGAGAAAAATTTCAGTTGACACCTCTTCCACAGATTCAGTGGGAAAAATTTGTTAGTCTTTAAAAATTGATTTATTCAGCTTTCTTCTAGATTAGCACTGGAAGATATGTTCTTCAAACAAACTCAAGGGTCTAAGACAGTTATGCAATATGAGGGGTCTCACTGGTCAGTTGAGGTTGGCATTAGCTCCATTTGAAATCAACAATTTCTCTGTACTTGTTGAGAGGGCAAGAAGAATTGAAAATGAGATGAACATTTCCATTTAGCAGTGGCAACCTCAGACAAGCAAACACGAGGATTTCGGCAAGAGATAACACTTTCAAAGCAAAAAAATTAAATCAGAAGGTAAGTAGAAGCAGCATCAGATTAAAAAGCTAATTTATGAGAAGTGTGGAAAAGGACATTTTGAGCAGTGTTTGATCTGTTCCTAAAAATGTTACTAATGTGGATGGCCATAGGAAAAGGACAGCAGACCACAGGCAATTCAATGGTAGGGATAGCTTAAATCTTTGGAAAGCAGTCAACCCAACATAACTCAATTTTTAGGAAATTCTTCAGTGCTAACAAATGGTGAAACTTCAGAACGTAGAATCGAGCAACCACTAAAAACCCGAGTTTTTGCAATTACCCCTGAAGAAGTCAAAGAATCTCAAGAAGTGCTTATAGTTACACTCTTAATTAAGATCAACCTGTCACTATTTTATTCGATTCAGGCACATCACATTCCTTTATTTCTGATGAGTTTGCTGCCAGTTTACTCATTGATATTATGTATTTTTGTCCTGCTCTGTGTGTTGTTATGCCTTCGAGGATTGTGTTTTATACAACAATAACAACAAAGCCTTAATCCCATGAATCATTTTTGTCCATTGTGTCCTATTTAGTGTCATATTTTCATTTAGTTCTAATAAATTAAGATCATTTTTTATACAATATGCCCAAGTATTCCTAGGTCTACCTCGTCTTTCTTAACATAAGTCAAATTTAAAACATTTACTCTCCTAATCAGATCATCTGATGATCAACGTTTAATGTGGCAAAACTATCTAAAAGGACTCTCTCTAATTTTGTCCGTCGCTGGAGCTACACCAACCCTCTCACGGATATATTCATTTCGCATTTTGTCTCCAAGTGTAAAGCCACTCATCCACCTATTATTCTCATCTCGGCAACACTTAACTTAGTACTATGCTTCTCTTTTAAAGGCCAACATTTCGCACCATAGAGCATTGTAGGTCTCACCACCATCTTATAAAATTTTCCTTTTAGTCTAAGAGGTACTTATCTATCACACAAAAGACCCAAAGCATTCCTCCACTTCAACCAACCAACTTGAATTCTACTAATAACATCCCCATCTATATCACCATCGCTTTGAAAAATAGATCCAAGATATCTAAATCTTTCACACCTTTTAATAATTTGATCACCCAAAGTTACACTTCTGTCACTAGGGCTACTACTACTTAAATACATTTCATGTATTAAGTTTTAGTTCTACTCAAACGAAGGCCTTTAGACTCCAATGTAGACCTCCATAATTCAAGTTTTTCATGGGCTTTTTCTCTCGTCTTATTTGCATGAATGATATCATCAATAAAAAGCATACACCAAGGTACATCCTCCTGTAAATGTCCAGTAAGGCCACATATAACCAAAGCAAAAAAATATCAGCTTAAAGCCGATCCCTGATGTAATCCAACAGAAATAGGAAAATATTTAGTCAATCCTCATTCTGTTTGAGCACAAGTAACAACTCTAGTACACATATCTTTAATGACTTGAATATAAGTCATATCAACACATTTCTTCTCAAGAACTCTCCAAAGGATATCTCTTGGAACCTTATCATAAGTTTTTTCTAAATAAAAAAAATCAAATGTAGATCCTCATTATCCTTGAACTTGTCCATCAAACCTCTCAATAAATGTATGGCTTCCATAGTAGACCTGCCCGACATAAATCCAAATTGATTATGAGAAATCTTTGTAATACGTCTTAGCCTATGTCCAATTACCCTCTCCCTCCCATAATTTTAAAGTAAAGTATGACACATCAACTTAATTCCTCTATTATTTGCACACTCTTGTGCATCCCTTTTATTCTAAAAAACTGGGACCAAATACCCTTCCTCCACTTCTCAGACATCTTTTTAGTTTTTAAAATAATATTAAAGAGTTTGTGTTTTATGCCAATAAAAAATGTGTAGTGCATGTTCATATTTATGATGAGAAGTTGCCAAAGGAGTTGATTATTATACCAATTCAGACCTTTGATGTTATTTTGGGGATGGATTAGTTGGTAAATTATTTTGCTACAATTGAATGCTGGAAAAGGCTGGTGAAGCTGAAATCGATCGATGAAATATCATTTTATATCCCATGTGTTCGAAATGCACAATCTTCCTTGATTAGTGCAGTGAAAGTTGGAAAGTATTTACGACGTGGTGAACCGATCTTTTTGGCAAAATTAGAAGTACTAAATAACGATGTATAAAATTTAAAAACATTTCAGTGGTTTCAGAAATTTCTGATGGATTTCCTGAAGAATTGTTAGGGCTACCGCTTGAACAAGAATTTGAATTTGGTATTGATGTGCAACAAGAAAAGTCCGCAATATTCAAATCTCCGTACAAGATGGCTCCGATGGAATTGCAGGAATTGAAATGTCAGTTGCAGGAAATGATAATTAAGGGTTTTATTAGGTCAAGTAATTCACCTTGAAGTGCACCAATATTGTTCATCAAGAAGAAGTTTGGATCCATGCGGTCATGTATTGATTACGGAGAGTTGAATAAGGTGACAATCAAAAACAAATATCCTTTGCCTTGGATTGATGATCTATTCGATCAATTAGAAGGTGCAACCGTATTTTTCCAAATTGATCTGAGATCGATATATCATCAAGTCAGAGTCAAGGAGGTAGATATAATCAAAACAGTTTTTGGGACTAGGTATGTTCCTTTCGAGTTATTAGTTATGTCTTTTGGGTTAGCTAATGCTCCAACAATTTTCATGAACCTGATGAATTGAATCTTCAAGTCATCTGTGGATCAGTTATTATTTTCATTGATGATATTGTAATTTATTTAAAAATTGACGAAGATCATGCCAAACATTTGAGAATGATTTTAGAGCTACTGAGACAGAATCAGTTATGTGCAAAATATTTGAAATGCTAATTTTGGCAATGAAATATTGCATCTTTGGGACATTATTAGTGGTCAGGGAATTTCTGTTGATCCTTAGAATTTCAAAACAATTATGGAATGACCTACTTCAAAGAATATTACAGAGGTACGCAGTTTCATTGGTTTGACAGGATATTACTTGAGGTTCGTCAAAGAATTTTCACAAATAGCTATGCCGTTTTCCATGTTGATGAAAAAAAATGTTCAGTTTGAGTGGATTTGAGTGGACTGCAGAATATGAACACAATTTTTAAGAGTTGAAGAAACATTTGACCACTGCACCAGTGTTAGCTCTTCCATTAGGTACAGAAGGATTCCATATTTATAGTGATGCATCATTAAGAGGATTGGGTTTTGTTTTATTGCAGAATAAAAAAAGTGATAGCTTATGCATCCAGATAGTTAAAACCACATGAAAGGAACTATCCAACGCATGATCTGGTGTGGTATTTGCTCTCAAAATTTGGCAATATTATTTGTATGGCTTGAAATTTGAAGTCTTCACTGATCATAAAAGTTTGAAGTACATTTTCTCACATAAAAAAACTAAATTTGAGGCAACGAAGATTATTAGAGTTGATTAAAGATTACAATATGGATATACAGTATTATCCGGCTGAGCAAATGTAGTTGCTGATGCATTGAGCCGTAAATTCATAGGTAGTGCAAACTGGATTTTTACTCAGATGTCAGAGATGATTAAATAAATTTATGCTTTACAATTGGAAGTTAGAAAATTAGGTGATATGGGCTATTTACATCAACTGACAGTGCAACCAACTTTGATGGATAGAATCAAGATAGCTTAGAATGATAATAGTGAGTACTGGAACTCCCAAAGCAATGTCAATCAGGTAATAAAATTGATAAGACTGTTGATAAAGATGACATAATCTGAAATAAGCTATAGTTATGGGTACCTGCTGATTCTGATTTGAGATGAGAAATTCTACATGAAACTCAACATTCAAGCAACACACTTCATCCATGTAGCACAAAAATGTACAAGGACTTGAAGTTGATAGTAGGTGGCCATTTATGAAGATGGATATTGCTGAATATGTATCTCAATGTCAAGAATGTCAGATTATAAATGCTGAGCATCAAAGACTCAACGGATTGCTACAGTCATTGCCGATACCTGAATGAAAATATGAAGAGATAGCTATGAATTTTGTTATGGGATTTCCTCGATCCAGATAGGGTTACGATAATATTTTGGTCATTATTGACAGAGTAACCAAGTCAGCTCATTTTTACCTATTAAACAGACGGATTCGATAGAAAAGTTGGCTAGATTATATGTCAAAAAAATTATCAGATTGCACAAAATTCCACAAGTTATTGTTTCTGACAGAGACAAAAGATTCATGTCCAGGTTGTGGAAAGACATTTAGCAAGATTTGAATACATAGTTACATTCTAATACTGCATTTCATCCACAAACTAGCAGACAATCAGAAAGAGCAATTCAAGTATTGGAAGATCTGTAAAGGCTTTGTGTTCTCGATTTTGGAGATAATTGTGAAGATCACATTCCAATGATTGAGTTCGCTGTCAATAATAGCTATCAATCCATCATTAAAATGGCTCCTTATGAAGCACTGTATGGAAGAATGTGCAAAACTCCACTCAATTGGATTGAAGTTGGTGAACACTAATTGTTAGGTCTTGAGCTAGTTGACAAAGCCACAGAAAAAATCAAATTAATCAGAGCCAGATTGAAGGTTGCTCAGGATCGACAACAGAAATACTATGACCCAAAGCACAAAACAATCGAATTTGAAGTTGGATATTTGGTATTTCTAAATGTCAGGTCAATAAAAGGTACAATTAGATTTGGTCAAGGAAGCAAGCTAAGTCCCAAATACATTGGTCCTTTTGAAATTATAGACAAGATCGGTCCAGTTGCCTACAAATTTGTGTTACCTTTGGATATGTTAGATATACACGATGTATTTCACATTTCAATGTTAAGAGAATGTGTTTTCAATTTTGAGCAGAGAATTTCACATGAAGATATTGAATTATAGGTACATCTAATATATCATGAAGAGCCTGAAAAGATTTTAGCAACTGATGTTAAGACGCTCATAAATAGACAAATCTCTTTTGTGGAGATAAAGTAGAAGCATAAGCCTGAAAAGGAAGCTACTTGGGAAAAAGAAGAAAACATATTACGGAAATATCCCTTAAAGTAAAGCTAGCAATTTTGAGGAAGAAATTTTTGGAAGGAGAGAGTTGTTATGCCAACATTTTGAGAAATCATGTTTGACAATTCTAGAAGTACCTTAAATTTCGTGTCATTCAGAATATGCTCGAAGCAATTTTATAAAATTCTACACATGAAATCGAGCAATTTGATATAAAACACCATATGCTAATTATGAATGATTTGATAGATAAAAATTCTAAAGTCATAAGTATAATTAAATTAAATAAACTTTGATTATTCCTAATCCTACCATTAATCCCGCATGAGCACGGTTCACTATAGATATCCTTTCGATCAATTGAATAGGAGTCCCGAGCTTCGATTTTCTCCACCTGAATTCCTCCCCTTTCTCTCTCTCTCGATTCCCCCTCTGTTCCTTTCATGCTCAGCAAAAGAAGGCGAGCAGAGCTGCGACCCTTGCTACAGTGTAGGTCTGTGAACTGGCAAACCATGCGGCGCATATGGTTGCCGTAACTAGCGATTTAGGGCTTTGGTGCAATTTATGGATGTGCAAATCCCTTTTTTATGCTATTTGAGATTTTCATTTCCTTCCTCACCCTTTCATTTTGATATTTATCTCGTTTTTTGTGCTTTTATCATTTCCCGTAGCAGTCGAAGGAGCCGATTGTGTGCTAGAAGCGTCAAAAGTCCTTTGGGATTCTGTATGGGTTCTAACATGAAATCAAGACAGGGGAGGTGTGGTTGACAGTGATAGAAAGAAAATTAGGCGGCTTCGGATAGACCGGTTATGCCAAATAGCTCTTTTAAGGTATGTTTTGACAATTAATGCAAGTTTTGGGTTAATTCATATTTTGAGCTAAATTTTATGAAATCCTTTGTTGTCTACGAGCCTGAGGTTGTCCTTACGAGGCGGCAAGCTCGAGACGAGCGTGTGGACACTCGTCGAAGGGTTGCTCCGTCTAATCAAGTGAAATAATCTTTATGCTAATTCAAGAATAATAATCCTCTACAGGTTTTCATATGATTTTCATTTTGACATGATGTATTTATAACTTTCTGCATATTGTAAATAGATACATGCAATTGAAAGCATTAATGCGCGTTTACTTTTCTTACGGTATATGTAATGCTATAATTGGACTGTTACATATGACTGCATATGATATGAATTTTTTGTAGGTATTTATTTGTTATGCCTCTTGCCTATGCTTATGATACATGTAATGCATAATAAATGTTTGATACAGGAGTGATGAGTTAAATGTCACAAGGAATGTTCAAAGGTTGACTTTTACACGAGTGCTTGCAAGTACATTATGTAAGAATATAGTATTTCCGACTTCTGATATTTATACGGGGATGAAATTTTGGGTACCGTTGGAATTAGACGGTGATAGAACATTAGATAACTGTGAGTTCGATGAGGGCTCTCGATAACTGCTGTGTTGGGGGAAACCTAACATTTATCGATAGCTTATGAAAAAATATGAAAATAGTTGAGCTTTATGCATTAAACTAGTGACATTACTATGAAATGATATTGCTACGATTACATACAATAAATAGTTATCAACATGTTTTTTGCGTATGATTTCATGCTTACAACATACATGTTGCACTACAATTAATTTTCATACTACTTGTACCTACTCTCCTTTCATGTTCTATATTATACCAGCGCGTTACGATTTGTGTATAGACATAAATGGTTTCATACGAGCATGGATGTTTTTATTTCATATATAAAATATTCTGTTAGCCCTGATTATTTCTGATAGCTTGTTGCTCATTCTTCATTGTTGCTTCTAGGTTGGGGCAACAAGCACCAGGGCGAGTAGCAAGTGTGTCTTTGTACAGCTTTTTTACGATAGTTTTGGGAGCTTGCACATATGTTTTTGATACATATTTTTATTATATTTGATTTAGCAGTTTTGTATAGTTTTCTGATTTTTGATGTTATAATTTCCATGCTTCCGAGTATGTATTTGAAATGCAATGTATCACGTACGTTGCGACAAATTGGGTCCTGATTATAAAAATCACAATGAGTGTTGGTGAGAGTTGGTCTGACCAAATTTTCAACCTCTGTCGCACCATGATTGACCTTATCAGGAGATTTAGTTGGGGTGTAACACTATTAGAGGGTTTATCACTGCTAAGGGATATTCAACATTCCATAGCTTATATCTCACGACCAATAATGCCAAACAATCCCGCATACAGGTCGAGGCCAGTAGAGTGAGGAGTTACAGCAGCAAGTGCAAGTTCATATTACTAAGGGATTGGTGAGAGAGAGTACCAGCTCGTGCGTTGTTCCTATGCTAGTGGTACCTAAGAAGGATGGCTCATAGAGAATGTGCATTGTCAATCGAGCTATCATCAAGATCATCATCCAATACTGGTTTGCTATCCCTTGCCTGGACGACCAACTGGATCAGTTACATAGAGTAGTATTCTTTTTCAATATTGATTTACCCAGTGGATATCATCAGATCAGAATAAAGTCAGAGAGTGAATGGAAGATCACCTTCAAGACCAGAGATGTGTTGTACGAGTGGACCATCATGTCATTTGGGCCGTCTAATGCACCAACACATTCATGAGACTGATGAATTAGATGGTCCAGGTTTATGTCGGAAAGTTTGTGTTGTTTACTTTAATAACATTCTTCTACAACAGCTCAGAGGAGCACTTGCAGCATCTGAAGCGAGTTTTCGAGGTTCTGCAATCGGAGAAACTATATGCCCACTCAAAGAAAGTGCTACTTCATGACGATGCAAATATTTTTCTTTGGTTATATCATATTCGTTGTTGGCATTAAATGGACCTCATGAAGATAAAAACGATCATGAGTTGGACACCCCCACGAGCCAAGGTAGTTTTAGGGGTTAGCATCATTTTACAGGCAGTTGATCAGGAGCTCTTGAACCATTACAACTCTCTTGATAGAGCTTTTGAAGGGAAAGAAGTTTCGGTGGACAGTGGAAACCCACTATAGTTTTGACACCCTGAAGGAATAGGTGACATAGGCCTCAATGTTAGCTTAACCGAATTTCAGCCAGTTGTTCAAGATGGGATGTGATGCCTTTAATATGGGGATCAGAGTAGTGTTGAGTTAGGGACGACACATTATAACCTTCTTCAGTGAGAAATTGAATGAGTCTGAGAGAAAGAAATCGACCTATGATAAAGAGTTCCATGATATTATGAGAGCTTTCTACCACTGGAGTCACTACTTGCTGAAGAGCGAGTTCACTTTATTCAGTGATCACTCGAAACTAAAATTCTTGAATAGTCAGGACTAGCTGAAGGGTAGACATGCTTTGTGAGTTGAGTTTTTGTCGTCATTCTAGTTCATGCTCAAGCATAAGCTAAAAAGTCAGAATCGAATAGCAGATGCCTTGAGCTGCCACCATTCACTGATTACCTTTCTACAGTCTAGAGTTATGGGATTTGAGGTACTGAAGGAGTTAAATGGTGCAGTTGAGAATTTAGGGAAATTTCAGAGCAATATCAAGATAGGCCCACATGATCATACCTTAGAGATGATGGTTATCTGTTTCACCAGAGCAAGTATTGTGTACCCAGATGTTCGTTGAGCGAAGTCATCGTCCTATAGAGCCACAGAGGGGGACTAGCATGTCATTTTAGCATAGAAAAGAACGTTAAGCTAATGAACGAACACTTCTTCTGGCCCCGATTGAGGAGAGATGTGTAGCGATATGTCAGACAGTGTAGAGTTTGCTACTTGGACAAGACCCAAGGGTAAAATACATGACTATACACTGTGTTACCGGTAACAGAGGCCTTTTGGGTAGGCATAAGTTTGGATTTTCTGGCGGGTCATTCGAGTATGCAACAAAATAAAAATTCGGTGATGGTTGCGGTTGACCAAATCTCAAAGGTGACTCATTTTGTGTAGTGTCTCAGGATGTTGGATGCGTCCTATGTCATTGATTTGTACTTCAGGGAGATTGTGAGGCTGCAGAAAATGCCATAAACCGTTATATTTGATAGACACGTTAAGTTTTTGAGTCACTTCTGAAGAAACCTTCAGGGGGAAGATTTGACTCTAAACTTTAACAGCTCGATAACCCATCCACAGATAGATGGTCAGATGGAAGTGGTGAATAGGAGCCTGGGAAACTTCCTGAGGTGCTTCATCGGAAAATAGTGTGATCTGCTCCTTGCCCTGGCTGATTTTGCGTACAATCAATCCATAAACCAGATTACGGTACACACACTTTTTTCAGATTGTGTATGGACACAATCCACTCACTCCACTTGAATTAGTACCAGTTCTTCCTAGGTCAGAGATTAGTGGGGTTGTTGAGGCAAGAGTACAAGAAATTTAGAGGCTGCATGAGGAGGTTGGAAAAGAGATTGCCAAATAGAATCACGAGTACCAGGCACAAGCTAATAAATCCATGAAGAATATGACCTTCCGGAGGGATATCCAGGATCGTTCAGGAAACTCAAACCTAGAGCGGACAGACCATTCCGAATTTTCAAGAAGTGAAATGATAACGCCTATAAGGTTGATTTACCAGGGGATTACAACATCTCGGCTACCTTCAGCGTGGAATATTTGACTCCATACTAAGAGGGCACAAAAGCTTCGACAGATGAGATTGAAGCCCTTTCAATCCATGGAGATTGATGCTAGGCGTTTGCGGCCCCAGTCATGACAAAAGTTGTGCGTTGTCTAGGATCAATTCGGCCTGAGAAAGGGAGGGACCGTCTGGTCCTTCCAAGCATGGGGTTTCCTCCTGTTTGGAGCGGGGCCTACTCCTCTTTACCCTAGGTCTATATATATGTTATTCGTTGTGTTTTAGGTCGGTTTTTGTTTCAATTTCTGTCCGGACAGCCGCCGATGCCCAGGTTTCCCTTCTAGAGTTGTATCTGAAGGCAAAAGGTGCTACGACTGTAACTCGTTTCGGGGTAGCGATTATCTACCGTTCTCTGCTTCCCCAAACGTAATCCTAGCTTTCTTCGTACTGCCTTCCCACCAGCTAGCTTTCTTTTATCCCGCCAGCTAACCATACTTCTTGATCCCCCTCCACCCTCCCCCCTCCC
>NW_018218721.1:44917-50795 GCF_001263595.1 Phalaenopsis equestris
CCTCCCCCCTCCCCCTCGACAGTTTAATCGCCAACCCTTGCTTAACTTGCTGCCGCCCCTCCCATTCTAACCTTTGTTCTTTCCTAACTGCAGCTTTCCCACTATCTTCGACCCAAGTTGGTGTTTGTGGCGTGTGTCTTTCTTATTTCCTATTTTAGTTGGTTGTTTGTAACTGCTTATTTGAATTTCAACAATGATATTATCATTATCTTTTTGTTTGGGTTAACTTTGGCATCATTTATTGTCTTGATTTTCATTTATTTATAATTTTCCAATCTAGAGCGAATTTGAATTCAATAAATACTTGGAAACTTAATTATCTTTCTGATCAAAGAATATTAAAGAACTTATTCATATTTTAAATATTCTTTTTTAAAAATGATCTTCGATTTTGCTTTCTTATCAGCAAAAAGGCTTGGAGAGGAACTTGATGAATGGCTCCGACAAACTGATTTGCCAAAAAACCATGATATTAGAGGAGTTATTGCTCCGTAAGTTTGCGTAGAATTAATTTTGGTCTTCATTACTTTTATCATTATCTTATTTTTGGTTATTGAACTTTTGTATATGCTTTCATTTTTTTAAACTGCAGGCATGCCGGTTATTCATATTCTGGGCGGTGTGCCGCATATGCCTTCGCTAACATTGACCCAGAGAATATGTATTCTATCCCAGCTTCTAAATTTCTTTTAATTTTTTTGTTTACCATTGTAAAAATGTTGCACTGACCTATTCCTATATTTGGCTTAATGCTCAATTAAGATACATTCATGTGTTTCTGGTTCTTCGTTAAGTAATACATGAGTTATGACACTTGAAATGATTGAGCAAGAGCTTTTTCTTTCCATTAATGTACAACCTTGTTACTTCCCAATCTACTACCACAAGGTTGTGCAGAATGGGAATGGCTGTTATATATATATGAACTTTGATTGTTAAACTTTTATGTGGCATTATTCTCTTATTAAGCTGAGCTTTGGAATTTTTATTTAAGTGGTGGTTGACATGATGTTCTATTTTCACCAATTATCTTTTTTTTACCGAAAATTACATTTTGCACTTATAAACTATTTTAGCCCGACATGATATAATATTGAGTGTTAAGACCATATGATCATGTCCTTGGTGTGATATCACGTTTACTTATTATTATGCCTGCAATTTAGAATATTAAACTCCATGCTTTCTAAAACCTCTTATTTTGTTGCAAAATGACGTGTGGCTTTTGATCACAGATTTTCAGGTGCCTGCAAAAGTTAAAATTTTAATGCAGGTTGATTAGCTCGCATTTTGTACCCTTAATAGTAAAAAAGTGGTTGTTATGACAATAGATGCAATGATTAAAGATTTACTACCTTCAGCTTGTAGAGCATTAATGACTTAGTTTTTAGTTATGCAACGTGATCATTTATGTCCTTGGAGTGTTATACATCTAAGCGAATAACAGTGAGTCTTGTCTGCGGCAACTCATTATCAAGGCTTTGAGTTCTACTTAATTTGTAGCAAAAACATAGTTGAAAGTGTCTGTTGCACCACAAAATATTGTTTTTTTTTTAATGCATTACATGACCAAATCTTTTTGTAGTGCTGAAAATATCTCATGCACTGTCCCCATTACCTTGTGATGACTCATCTATCAACTAATCTTATGCTATTGTAATAATATTAAGCTGTGTGTTTTGCATATTTCATATAAAGCACGTTTAATAGCATCAGCAACTTGGAAATAATCTTTCATGTGGTTGGTAAATAGAATTTGAGGGTTAATGCCATCTTGATCTTTAGAAATTTAAAGTTATATTGTAAGAAAGTAGTTTTATGCTTTGGAAATTTCTTGATTACTTCGTCTGGACATCATGAACGCTCTTATTTGATTTTGCAGAACTAATGTGTTTTCTAATTGCTATAGAATTTACTAGGTTGTGAAGCCATGTGTTGTCAGTTTTGAAACATTTCAAGATGTTTTAATTAGGAAGATGTATATACATACCACTCAATTCTTAACTCCTAAACTTCAATTTTTACATATATATATACCCCCTATGGCGTCGCCTTCCTCGCTCGGCTCTACTAGGGTTTCACTGTATGGCTAACCCTAACAACAGTTACGACTTCGCTGTGTCCTCTCTGTGTCTTCGCGCTCAATACCGTTCGTCTCCCCCGCTTCTTCTCCGGCTCTGAGACGAGACTCGTCTCCCGTCTTCTTGTCTCGCGAGCTTTCCTGGATCGGGATTTCCAGGCTCTGCGGCCCGTCTCGCGGGTACCGCTCGCGTGTTCTGCGGCTCAGTCTCGCGGGTACTGTCCGCGACTTCTGCATTCTCTGCGCTCATCCTGTCTGGCAACGTCCTCCCTTTTTTAGCTTCGGCTATTTCGACGCGTTTTTTCCCTTGTCTGCTTTCTTCTCTGAACGTCGCACCTATTTTTGATGATGGCTTCAGATAAATCGTATGCAGCTGCCCTTGTCGGTGTCCACGCCTCAGGCACGCCAAAATCGTTATCTTTCCCTCCTTCGTTTGAGTGGGCGGAGGACATCAAGAAACTTGGTAGGAAGAATGAGAAACCTCTCATCTTTTTTACAGAAGTTGAAGGTATTCAACTTGCTTCCTCCTGTTGTCTGAATTTGGTTGGAAAATTTCTATATGGTCATCTCAAAATGGAGCTCATTCGCAAAGAATTTGAACTTATGCACTTTGTTGAAGAATGAAAAATTGGATTATTAGATGAGCGACACATTCTTATTCAAGTTAATAATGAAGAAGATTACATGCGCTTATTTGTTAGAAGAATAATATGAATTGATAACAAAACAATAAAAATTCTGAAATGGTCTGTGGATTTTGACCCACAGACAGAACCACCAATCATTCCGGTTTGGATTCGTCTCACTGGTCTGAAATTTCATTATTTTTCTCAAAAAGTATTCTGTCAAAAAGTATCGTACTTTATTGCCTCAGCTTATGAGAAGCCACTCAAGCCGTACATTTCTACTTTTAATCTGTCCCGTTCTTCTGAAGCCATAGTACTTGTTGAAAGAGACATTACTTCACCCGCTTCTGAGGAAATCTGGTTGGACACACAACACTATGGATATTGGCAGAAGGTAGAGATTGAATCTTTTCCTTCGTATGGTTCGAACTGTCGTATGTTCGGACACTCCAGTTCTCAATGTCACCATATACACCCCCAACTCAGACCAAAAAAGCAAACTGCTCCGTCAGAGGCTGTGATTCCATCTCCTTCTGATCAGGTCCCAGTTTTTAGACACTATTGATCATCAGAAGGATACCCCGGACGACGTCACTATCCCTGCAGTCAATATGACAATCATACAGTCCCCAGTTGTAGCTTTCTCGTCTTTGGAACCCCCTATCGTGGGGGAGAGGGAGTTTCCTCATACCCCGCCTGCCCTATAACCTATCACTGATAATAAATGTGGAAATACTTCTACTGCTTCACTACCGCCTCATCAGGTCCAGAAAGATATTAATATTACTCAGGCTCATGGGGATCAAGACGTGCAACGACCTATATCTGTCCGACCAACTTTGGAATCTACTGATCAGATGATCAATCATCGGGTGAGGAATGACAGGTCTACACATCTAGGAGGAAGAAAAAGAATGAAGATCTCAGGAATCTGATGGATGATACTTTGGCTACTACGGGCCATTGTACCTACCTTACCAATTTGTTAATCGGCTCACTTCCGGGAACTAGAGGTAGAAGGACTAAAGTGAGACGTCCCTAACACTTTTTGTGCCCTTTTGTGGCTTTTTGGTTTTTTACCTTTATGTATCTTTGTTTTATCTGGGTTTTGTGTGTGTTGTATTGTATGAGTTGAGATTTCTTTTAGGCCATCTCATACAATATTTTTGTATCTTTTCCGTATTAATATATTTGCCCTCGGGCTTTTTCTAATATATCTATATATATATACTTATATTGAATGGCGACGAGCTCTGCTAGGGTTTCGCCCGATGGCGAAACCCAGCGTACCTCCGGCTTCACTCCATCGTCTTCATGAGTGGCTATTGTTTCGTCGGATTCGGATACATCTTGCTCTCGTTGTTTACTGAGCCTTCTTCATTTTCGGTCGTCTTCTCTGGAGCGCTACGCCAGCACCGCTTCGTCGTTGTTTCTAGCTGCTTCGCTGTTTCCGTCGCTTCACACGTCACTGTTTCCGTCACTTCGCCCTCGTCGCACGTTGCTGTTGCTGCTTCGCACGCCGCTTGTCGTCTGCGTTGAGTGTCGTCCTTAGTCGCAGACTGCATCCTGCTGCTCAGCGACAGTGCACACGCAGTGAGGCACCGACCAAGGTGATGGCCTTAGGGGTTCTTTCCTACACTGCCGCCCTCGTCGGTGATAACCCCGCTCCCGTGAGGTTATCACGATACTTTTGCTATTGGCGTTGAAATCGAATTTTTCAAAAAAGCTTCCCGTAAAAATGACAAACCTGCAATCTTTCTCATAGAGGCCGAGATTTTCACCCTAGCTGCGCCCTGCCGTCTGTTCTTAGTAGGTAAGTTTTTTTTTGGATACCCTAAACTTGAGCTAATTCGAAAGGATTTTGAGCAAATGAAGCTGAAAGGGGGTTAGAAGATTGGTAAATTAGATGCTCGACACATTCTCATTCAATTATCAAATGATGCAGACTACGCTTATTTGGTTGCGAGAAGACTCTTTTGAATAGACAACCAGGTGATGAAGGTTTTAAAATGGACGGTGGATTTTGACCCTTGTACTGAACCTCCTACCATTCCTGTTTGGCTTTGAAGGTCCACCTTTACGATCAAGAGCTCATCTTCGCTTTAGCGATGGTATACGGTAAACCTCTCAGAACTGATATGCCTACAGTGAATCTGACTCGGCCTTCTGAAGCCAGAATTTTGATAGAACGCGATATTACTTTACTTTTTCCGGGAGAGATATGGATTGACACACAACATCAGAGATTTTGGCAGCAAGCATAACTTGAATAGATACCTCTTTATTGCATCCACTGCCGAATGTTTGGACACTCTCTTTCTCAATGTTATCATTTGCATCCAAATCTAAAACCTCAGAGTAAAAATACTACTGGATCTGCCTCACTTCATACCTATCCCTCTTCTGCCCCCGAGTGCATTCCACAGACTTTTGAAACACCGGTTGACACGATGCCACCTCTCCCTCCCACTACCGGAGACAATATTGTTTCTATTCTTCCGACTGATGTATTGGAAGATAATTCACTTGGGCATCCTACAGTCTTTATCACTATTGAAAACAATACTTCAAGATCCTTACCTCCAAAGGATATTCTTCGGTCCGATAATCAGGATAGTATCGCAGCTCCACAACCTTAGGAAACATCAGGTGCTAAGGAGACATATTTACTATCTCTTCAGAATGAGAATGTTGTTACTGTTAATCAAGAGCTAGGGGCTCATCCTCTTCTACATGCTCGACAATCTGTTGATCACACTGATCAGATGAGCCAGTCTTCGGATGAGGAATGACAGGTATACACATCTAGATACACATCACAGGTATACACATCTAGGAAGAAAAAAAATGGAGGCACACCCCAGCTTGGGAACTTAATGGATGATACTTTAGTAACTTCGGGTAATGATACGACACTCAACAATTTTTTAGCTGGCTCGGTTCCTTGAACCAGAGGCAGAGGTAAGACCAAACTGGCTCGTCCCTAGCAACTGACTTTTTACGAGTTATGAATTTGAGAGTTTTATCTATGTCTTATCTTTTTTAGGATGTTAGTGTTTGTGTATCGTATGGATATGACGTCTTTATTGGGTCCTCTCATACAACTTTTATGTACCTTTTAAATTTCAATAAAATTAGCTCTCGAGCGTTTCAAAAAAAAAAAAAAAAAAAA
>NW_018218721.1:50807-65326 GCF_001263595.1 Phalaenopsis equestris
AGCGTTTTAAAAAAAAAAAAAAAAAAAAATATATATATATATATATATATATTTCTGTTTAGAAAGCCATTTTTGGGGTGCACCCCTGGGCAAGGCGTTAGGCAACTCGCGCCAAGACCACGAGGGGGGGCGCAAATCACTACTGAAAAGTCTAGAGCACAATTCACGCCTTACGGGCACACGTCTTGCATCATAATCCAATAAAATGGGTAAAAACCATAAATCTACATACCTTTGTGATTCGAGATTCTCTCGCACGCAGTCATGTCCTACAGCCTCCGCGGTGTCCCGCATTAGGCTTTCAGCTTCGTCCCACAGCAGGCTCATCTGCTTCGTCCCGCACGCAGGCTCGTCTGCGTTGTCTTCGTACCTCACGTAGGAGATCCTTTGTCAGTTTCCTCTCTGGCGTCTTCGTCCTGCAATTGCATCGTCTTCGTCTCACTCTCCGCTCTTCTGTGTCATCTTTGTCCCGCAAGCCGTTCATTTGCTTCGTCACATCTTCCGCACGCTGCATCTCCTCTCCATCTCCCTCTTCCGTTCCTGCATTGTTTGCGTCGTCTTCGTCCCAGACATCGCTCGTTGCCCGATAATTTATTTTGTTTATTTTACAATTTTTAATCCTTTGTGTCTTTAATTGATCATTTCACTATAGTTACAATGAGGTCACTATAGCTACAATAATTTCACGCTACAGTGAACCACAAATTTTTTTTTTTTTTTTTTTTTATGTTAAAGATTTTTTTAATGTATGCAGGAGTAAGATTTGCGATTTTTAATTATTCTAATTTTTTTTATAATTTTGATTGTTTTAAAGATTTAATACTGTTTTTTTTATTGTGTTAGATTGGTTATTAAGTTGTAATAAAAGGGGAGGATTGCGTGCCCAGTAGTAATCGCACTAGCAAGAAAGACTTTGCATGACAATATACAACAAACTTACCCAATGAGTGTGTAGTGGAACAATAAACATGATGAAACAACGTCTTGCCAGAACACACAAAGGCATTAAACCATGCACAAAAGCTGATGCGGGGGTCCTGAGGGGGGCCGAGCAAGCATGGGTCCAGCCCAGTTGGACCGGCAGGTCCCTTGGAGGGGGGTCCACCGCCCCCTCTTTCCATTTATTCTCCTTTCCTTTCTCCCATCTTCCTCTTGCATTTTCCTTCCTTTCCTTTCTTCCTTCCCAGCCCTTTCCTAATTCCAAAACATTTCTAAAATACGGAGATTTGATTTTATTTTTTCTCCTAATTTACAAACCTTCCCTAAAAGCCTCAGGTCTGATTTGATTCTCTTTCTTAAATTTGAGATCTAATTTTATGCTCTTTCTTAATTTATTGTTTCCTAATTGGGTCAAATCTCTTTTATAAGTAAGAGTTGTGTCTAGAGTTAGGGAGTTGATTTTTGAGATTTTTTTTTTTTTTTTCAGTTCTAGCTGATCGTTTTCCCCTTGAGCGGTGTATTCGACGACAAGGTGTTTGGTTGTAATCCTGCCTGAGGTGGTGATTATCTTCATCTTTCCCACCATTTTCTGTGCTCCAGCAGCTCGCTGTCGTCCCAGCCACCTTTCCTGTCCGCCGACCAGCTCCTTACTATCCTTCTCGACGCCTCTACTGTAGCTTCCCTGCAGTCCCAGCCATGCTGCCCCCTTCCAACTGCCTACACCGCTGCATCTTTGCAGTCACGACCCTTACTGTCCCCTCTAGACTCCTCCATTACAGCATCTCCTGTAGTCACAGTCTCTAGTTTCGCCATCCATTTGCCTCCTCTGCAGCTTCCCTGCAGTCCCGGACTCCCTCCTGCCCCTTACACACATTTGCACTGCTGCCCCTTCGAGCACTGCTGCAGGGCACTTCTCTGCTTGCACTTCCTCCTGCTGCATCACTCCCAACTGGCTGCAACCACCGTCAGGATGTCCCAGTACTTCCAGCCGCTGTCTCCTTCCTTCCAACAGCTCACGGTCTGCCCCCGCCTCCGCTCATCGGCCCCGGCCGCCCTGTGTGTCTGCGCTTCTTGGCTTCAGCCAACATTCGTGCCTTGCTCCTTGGCTTCGGTCCCCTTTCTCGCTGCCTCCGGATTCCAGTCTTTGATGACGTTCCTTGCTTCTTTCGGTTGCGGTTTGATGCCATGACTAGCGCTGATTCACTTTCACTGCTTTGACACCACCGCTCCGGATTCCCTTCTCGTCGGGCTTGTTGTGTCTTTTGTGTGTTGAGTCGTCATTGTAATGTTTTGTTTAATGTCTTGAATTGCAGTGTATTTCTTCTTTGGAGTCATCATTGCAATCGTCTTTGAAGTTATTAATAAATTCTTGTCTTTTGTCTTGGTTTGAGTTAACTCCGGTATCAAAAGCTCTCACTGAAGTTCAAGAGAGATGCAAGAACATTAGAAAAAGATGCATAAGTCAAAGCACAACGGGACAGTGTATTAAATGACATTAGAAGCAGCACAACAAATGTTGTTGAATGTCAAAATGCTACAAATTCATCATTTTTTGACTCCAAGAGGCCACCTAGAGTTAAGAGATGCAATGTATTCCTTCACCACTACACAAACAATGAATTCTACTTGAAATTTCAAGTGAAAAAAAGATGAAAGAAAAGAAGCATGTAGGACAATTGGTAGTGGTACTCAGCCGTATTAGCGTTTAATGTTGCCAAGGACCCATATTGCATGTCTATGTTTGAAGCAGTTGCTAATTTTGGACCTGGTTTTACTCCGCCTACAATGCATTAATTGAGAACTTGGATACTCAAAGATGAGCTTGCTATAATCAATAAGATATTAGAGGAGCATAAGAAGGTGTGGAGTAAATATGAGTGCTCGATTATGTATGACAGTTGAACAGATGAAAAAAGTAGAACTTTGAGTATCCAGTTGTGACTTGTACCGTTGAGACTTT
This sequence comes from Phalaenopsis equestris, assembly GCF_001263595.1. Classification (NCBI taxonomy): domain Eukaryota; kingdom Viridiplantae; phylum Streptophyta; class Magnoliopsida; order Asparagales; family Orchidaceae; genus Phalaenopsis; species Phalaenopsis equestris. The sequence goes on from NW_018218721.1 coordinate 53,707, forward strand.
TTTTCTTAAATATGTGGATGCCTCTAATATTATAAAAAGTGGTGAGTTATTATTCACTTCTTTGGATGACATGATTGTGGTGGTACAAATTGTAACATATAATGAGTCAAACTATGTGAATGCGGGTAAAAAAAATAATGGAGAAAGGACAATATAATTATTGGACACCATGTGCAGCATATTGTATTCACCTAATGTTAGAAGATATTGAAAAGTTGAAGATTCACGAGAGCACACTTGCAAAAGCAAAATAAGTTAAATCCATTTATGGGCACACACGAGTTCTTGGTTTGATAAGATCTTTTACAAAGGAGAGGGAACTCGTTCGTCCAGCCATCATAAGGTTTGCTACGACATATTTGACCCTTCAAACCATTTACAAGCAGAAGCAACCACTTCAGGCAATGTTCTCAGAAGTTTGGTGTTCTGGTCAATGGACAAAAAAGATGGAAGGTATGAAAGCTCCTTGTTATTTTGTTTGAACCACATTTTTGTGGCCATGTTGTTTATTGTATTAGAAGTGTTGTGCTGCTTGTAAATGTTCTAAAAGTAGTTGACTCAAAAGAAAGACTTGTCATTGATTATATTTATGAGTTAATGGATTCAACAAAAGAGAAAAATTACTTTTAACTGTGGACATGACGAAAAGAAGTATTGACATTTTTGGATGAAAATTGATGCAAAATGGGAAGTCCAACTTTATAGACCACTACGCGCAACTAATTATTATTTAAACTATTAATTTCACTTTAAGGATAATTTTTCTAATGATGATGTGGTAAAAGAAGGGTTAATTGCTTGTTTGGGAAGAATGTTGGATTGTGAAGATCGTTTTGGAGCTGATATTTAACTAGACTTGTATGATAAGAGTAGTATTTAGGAGTAGAGTTGCTATGAAGTAAAAAAAGTTGAGATTTCTTGCTGATTGGTGGATGCGATTTGGTGGGAAAACATTGAGTTAACATATTTCGCTATTTAAGTTTTTAGTCTCACATGCAGTTCATCAAGTTGTGAAAGAAATTGAAGCATTTTAATTTGGTAATAATTTTTTTATTTTTTAAAACTTAAAAGTTAAAATTATTATTATTTTCTATTACAATTACCTCTTAAAAATAATTCTTTTTTTTTCTTAGATTCATACTAAGAAGAGGAATATGGAGTACAAGAGGTTGAATGCTTTGATATATGTTAGGTATAATACTAGATTGAGAGAGAGAAGTATAAGAAGAAAACAAGACTTCAATCCAATATTAATAAATGACATAGGCTCTTACAATGAGTGAATTGTTGAGAAAAAAAGATTCAATGCTTCCATAGGAACCTTTTTGGATGAATGAAAACGAACGTATATTTGATGTTAATATAATTAAAATGTGCCCACGACTAATACAAATGAAGAATTACAAAATATTACACAAGGATAAAAGGATATTTTTATAACATATTCTCACAGGAAAATGAATATGAATGAAAGAACAAGTTTTATATTTATATTTAATTGTTATTTACATCATCATGCATTCTTAATTTCTTATAGAAATTTTTTTTTAAATATTTACGAATGACATTTTGTTTGTGTTTATAATTTAGGTAATAATGATCAAAAGAAACAAATTATGAATGCGTCTGAGATTGAATATGCTGATGGCTTCAATGAAGTAGACAATGAATGTAGAGAATATAAAAAACCTATTTGTGATTTTGGCACAACTATTGGTGAAGAAGAAAATTTTGATGATGAATTTGAAAAATGAAGAACCTTCAAGAATTGAGATCAACTAATCATAAATTTATTTTTTGGCTAAAACATGTTTACTTAATATATATGTTTCTATTTTTTGTGGTAGATTTTTCCTAATGTCTTGAAGATTCTAATTCTAGAAGACTTGTTTTGCTTGTTTAATTTTTTTATTATGCACAAATAGTTTATTTTTCTTCCAATATTTATATTCTTTTTTTTAATAATATTATGGGGCTTACGCTCAACGCCTTAACAGCTAAAACGCCCCGCCCAATGCCCATGCCCTTTAAAACACACACACACACACACACAGGTGTATACACCTTATCAATCTGTTGGTAGCCTCCATTCTGAGAACTAGAGACAGAGGGAGGACTAAAGTTGGACGTCCCTAGCACTTTTGCGTCCGTTGGTGGTTTTTTGGTTTTTTTCTATATATATATGTATATATATATATAGAAAAAGCCCAAGGGCTAATATAATAAAGAGGAAGAGATACAGATACGTTGTATGAGAGGGCCTAAAAGAAGACCTAACTCACACATTACAACACACAAAAATCAAATAAAGCAAAGATACATAAAGATAAAAAAATCAAAAAGCCAGAAACGGTCTCAAAAGTGCTAGGGACATCCCACTTTAGTCCTCCCTCTGCCTCTAGTTCTCGGAATGAAGCCTGCTAACAGATTGGTTAGGTGCGTGCCATTACTTGAAGTAACCAAAGTATCGTCCATCAGATTGCTGAGCTGAAGTAGGTCTCCATTCTTCTTCTTCCTCTTGGATGTGTAGACCTGCCATTTTTCATCTGAGGGTTGACTCATCTGATCAATGAATTGTTTCAAAGGTGACCGGACAGGTTAGGCTGTTGCACATCATGATCCCCATGAGCCTGAGAAACATTAACATTTTGCTCGACCTGATGAGGCGGTAGTGAAGCAGTAGAAGTATTGCCACCTGTAATATCAGTGATAGCTTTTAGAGCAGGTGGGGTCTGAAGAATCTCCCTCGCCCCCACAATTGAAGGTTCCAAAGACGAGGGAGCTACAACATTATGTGAAGACTGAATGGTTGACATATTGCCTGTGAGATTAGTGATGTCTTCAGGAGTATTCTTTTGATGATCAATAGTGTCAATAACTTGGAGCTGAACAGGAGGAGCTAGAGTCCCTGCCTCTGGTGGAGCGCTTTGCTTTTTTGGCTGAGTTAGGGATGTAGATAGTGGCATTGAGAACTGTAGTGGCCGAACATACGACAGTTCAAACAATAAGAAGGAAAAGACTCTATCACTACCTTTTGCCAATATCCATAGTGCTGTGTGCCCAACCAAATCTCCTCGGAAGAAGATGAAGTGATGTCTCTTTCAACAAGTACTCTGACTTTAGATGGGCGGGAAAGATTAAAAGTAGGAATATTCGTTTTAAGTGGCTTACCATAAATTGAGGCAATAGAGTACAACACTTTTTGAGTGAACTTTTTGAGTGAAATTTGAGTGAAATAATGAAATTTTAAACCAGAGAGGCGAATCCAAACCAGAATGATTGGTGGTTCCGTCTGTGGGTCAAAATTCACAGATAATTTCAGAATCTTTATTGCTCTGTTATGAATCCAGATATTCCTTCTAGCAAATAAACGTGTATAATTCTCTTCATTAGTAAGTTGAATAAGAGTGCCTTTCATCTAAAAGTCTAATTTTCTACTCTCTAACAAGGTGCACAAGCTCAAATTCCTTACGAATTAACTCCATTTTGGGATGGTCATATAAAAACTCCCCGACCAAATTCAGACGACAGGAGGATGCAAGTTGAATATCTTCAACTTCTGTAAAGAAGATGCCAGGTTTCCCATTCTTTCTACCGGGTTTTTTGATGTCCTCCTCCCACTCAAATGAAGGAGAAAAAGAGCACGATTTAGGTGTACCTGAGGGTTGGACACCCGCAGTGCAACAACATACGATATGTCGGAAGCCATCCCGAATAGATGGAGGTGCAGAGAGCAAATTAAGAAACCAAACAGGGAGCAAGGAGCGGCTGGAGACGACCAGCTAGCGGCAGCTAAGAGAAAGCCGCAGCGAGAGGCAAGCCGGTGAAACTTGATGAATAGACGCCCCAGAGCCCGACTAGTTGCCGAGAGAGCCGCTGTGATGCGACGGAGAAAGACGCTGCGACTCGACGGAGGACGAAACAGTTCGACGACGAAGAAGAACGAGGACATTTCGATGAAAATGCAGTGAATCAGAAAAACCAGGGATTGCCATAGACGAACCCTAGCAGAGCGAGGATCGCCATATGTATATTATATATATATATATATATATACACCATCTTATGCATCAAAGTTGTATTTACCTTTTTTTGTATTTAACTTTTTTTAAGTTAAAATAGTGATATGATTGATGTGATATGGAAGATTTGGGTGATATAAATGTAAAAACTTATGTTTAGGTGTTAGATGTGTAAATACATAAGAATTGAGTGGTATGTATGTAAATGTTTCTTTTAATTATTATAAACCAGATATAAATAAGAAGATGGATGCATCACCATGCAAAATTCAAATTGTTTGCTTGCTTGTTTTTGAATTTGGAGACTGCTTATTAAGTTACTACAAAATGACTAAACAATGTGAAGTAGAATGCAATAATTTAACCAAGCAGAGCTATGTAATTTTGCTCGGTGATGCGGACGAATCTATGACTAAATATTTTCTAGGAAATTTGAATTTGAGAATTCTTTATGCCTTGCAACCGCATATCCGTAGTGGGGTAGTTAATAAGAAGTATTCCAATAAGAATTTCTATGATGTAAGACATAGACAACTCTTTTTTCTTGCCTTTTTTGGTGTGCACTTTCTCGAGTAAAGAGTAAGACGTTTTTACTTTATTTTGAATTGTGCTTCCACCCAATAAGTCTGTTCGGCTAACTGTTGGCTCTAACTGATGTTTATGAAGATTGAACTTGGCAATGCATAATAGTTCGATTACCATGTAGCTTTAGCATTTTCCAGAGAACCCTTGGTATTTGTACTAACTGAAATATGAAATAAAAAGTAATAAAATAAAATACAATTTTTTAAGTTGTTTCGGTTCGATCGAATTGTTTTAACACTTCCTATATTGGGATGGGCAACTCTTTCGAACCATTGTAATGATAGAAATGACCAGGATTCGAGAGAGCGAGGAGACGGAGGAAAGAGGAAGGGGCGGTCGTTTCTTATCCCAACTGTTGCCCTCGTTGAGGAGCCTTGCATTCAGTCTTATCATCGAAGCCGATACCGTGTTGTGTCATGTACGGGAAAGAGAGTTAGAAGGAGGAAACACATCATTGAGAATGAGCCTCACATGCGATGTCTTTGTCATGTCAAACCCTTGCCAAAGAAAGAGGGAGAGAGGAGATCAGCTTCTTGCACTATTCTGGGTTGAACCACTATTGAGGAAGGAAAGGCAACATCAATCACTTGTGGTATCACGTTGAGCTGCGATCGAAGAAGTGGTCTCCGTGTGCACCTCTTTGCATCGATCTGAGATTGATGAAGGAGGGGCAGATGACCAAAGTATTAAAATAAGGTATGATTGAGTTTTAAATATGTTAATTTATATTTCTAAGTTTGTGTATTTATTTATCTAATTAGTTAATAAAAGGTCACTTGAAATGGGATATAAACTATAAAATTCAGAAATGGAGGGTGTTTAGTGACGTGAACTTCCATTATGAGAAAGAGGAAGAGTTACGGGCGTGAAGCGGAGAGCGAAATTCTAGCAAAACCCAAATTTTTGATTTAAGGTAAGTTGCAATTGTACTAATTTAATTAATGAACCTTATATGGATATTCAAATTTAATATTTAAATATTAATAATAGATGTATTTGAAATCAGGGCATAATTGAGTAAGAAAGATACAATTGCAAGATCGAGGATCAAATTATCTTGAAATATTAGGTATGTTTTAATTAAAGTTTAATTTATAACTAATATTTAATAAAGAAAAATGTTAATGTTTAACATCAATTGAGGTTGAAGAACATTTGGTCTAGAAGGTCGGGAGTTTGGGAATCATTGTGTAAGCAAACTAAGCAAGGTGAGTATTTATACTTTTAAATTGCAATAATATTTTATATCTTCTAAATTTATTTCTCTCTGGCTTGCTTAGAAGGTTTACTAACTCATTAAGTTCAATTGATAATATTGAGTTATGTTATTGAATAGTATGAAAATAATAGTGATATTGAAGTTCAATTTATTAAGTTAAATTGCATGTTTTATGTTATTGAATAGTATGAAAATAAAAAAGAACGAGATTTACTATTTTGATTGATTGCATGTCATGTTGACTATGATGGAGCCATCCTTTGTTAAACTAGCGGGGGAATGCCAAGTTGCTCGTGCACGTGAATAGAAAATAATAGTGATATTGAAGTATCTTAAATGGTTCAATTTCTTATGGTGATCTTGTGATGGTTGTACACAAATTGAAAAGGATATTGATATGTAAATGATATGGTAAGACAGTGAATTTTTAGAATCATATTGAATGATCATGTTAGATGGTACGAACCATTAAATGCTCTTATATTTTTACACAGTTTAATTGGAATGTTTATTATCTTTTTTTCATTGAATTACTATAGTTTATGAGTATAAGTATTCACTAGCTCTGTTTAGTTTAGTAGTTGTTTTAAACTAATTTTTAGATTTAATTTAATTGATTAAAAAATGAATAATAGTAGAGAATGTTTATAGATGCTGAAGACAACCAGAAATGAGGTAAAATTTATATTTATTGAATTAATTAATTTTCTTTTGTGCCTTTTCCATTTGTTAAATGTTAGTCATATAATGAATATAGAAAATTTTGAATTTTCACCGTCTGCCCATCCGTTTCTGTGTTGGTTAATTCTAAGCCTCGGGTCGGATCGAGAAAATAATACAGTTACTTTTGGATTTAAAATGAAACTAAGCTGTTGACCAATTTATGATCTAATTTTTACTGAAGATGGTGGGTACGAAACCAAGAAAATGAGTTAGAAGGATGTCAACCAAAATTAATATTTTAAAAATCCGTTTAGGTGCTATAGAGAACCATTCTTATTCATGCCAAAGAACTGTTTTCTAAACTAGTCAATACGTAAACTCTTTCTCCTCTTTATTCCAATTATTAGGGTCAGTTTTATTATTAATCCATTTCTTTTATTCGTTCCTTCGGACTGATGACTTAGGTTATAAATTTATTCTTCGATAACTTCTATACATGAACCTTAGCCCTGTTCTTCCTTTCTAATCATTTTAATACTGATTTTTTTTACTCTTCTAATGACCATATTTATTACCATTCATTGTAATAGCCAAATCACCCATGCCCTTTCTTAAGTCTTTTCTAGCTGTCACTCCAGAAATTCTGTCAATATATCATCCCTTTTAATATTCTTAGTTTTATCATACATCCATCTTAACATTCACATTTCATTCACAGTACATTTATGAAGCACCGACACCTCAAAATAGGAACCGTACCATGTCAGATAGGTGTTGGACTCGAACATGGCTCCACCATGGGTCAATACTTATTCAACACAGCTAAAAATGTACCAGAGCCTTACTTGAGTTCGAAACTGGTGGGAACATTGCTCGACACTGAATCAAGTGGGAGCGGGGCATGAGAACTTTACAGGCTTGCGCTTGTTGTAGCCCTAAGTAGAGGCAGATCAAGCGACAACTCAAACTTGAAGCCACAACATTCTTAAGCACTCCTTGGTACGTCACTACAATTCTCAAGCACACCTCCATTGCCATCAAAACCCACCCTACGTCAAAGCAGTAAGTTTGAGTTGCATCCATTGTGGTGACGTCGCCAAGCGGTGAGGTCGTTGAGCGTCCCTAAGCATAGCATTCTCGTCGTTGCATGATCCAGGGCTTTGTTCCTAGTATTCCTAATTCTCTGATTGTCGAACCGAGCGAACATATGAGCTGATCACCCTTTCTCAGAATAACTCATGAGGTGAGGTTTATTTTTTTTAAGCTGGAAGGATTCCTCATCACGTATTTATTTAATTATTATAGGTTTTCACTTATAAGATTTTTTCTTTTTTTTTATAATCTGAAAAGATTTCCATTCAATAACTCACTTATTTAACATTGCCATCATCAGGCCCCAAGTCCTGAATGTTAAAATTGGAGGGTTGTGTCAGGTAGTCAACAACCTACGTCAAATTTGTCAAAAAACCATGACATGAATTTCTTAAATCCTTGTCTAAATGCTATGGCGTCTTCTAAAAGCATTGCGCTGTATGACCTGAATATAGTGAAAAATGTGTAAGGACCGTTACACCGGAGCCTGGGTGTAGTGTTAAATTGAGGTTTCCAAATTATGGATGTGGGTAAATGAGTTAGTTCATGAAACTAATATTAAGATAGGATATTTGAATATAGTTACTCTCACAGCTAAATTAATGGAATTATTTGATCTTATAGTTCATAGGAAGATAAATATCTTATGTATTCAAGAAACTAAATGTGTTGGAGAAAATTCTAAGGAGATTGATAACTTAGGTTTTAAATTTTAGTGTTCTGGTAGAAGTCGCACTAGAAATGATGTAGGTGCAAGTATGGATAAGAGTTCGAAAAATAATGCTGTAAAAATTAATAGAATTGGAGATAGAATTATAACCCTTAAGATTGTTGTTGATACTAAAATTTTTAATTTTATAAGTGCTTATGCTTCTTAGATATAGGTTCTAATGAAAAATTCTGGAATGACCTGGAAGAATTAATATAAATTATACTTCTTGAAGAAAAAAAATTTATTGGAGGAGCTTTAAATAAACATGTTGGTAGAGTGATAGAAGATTTTAGAAATATTCATGGTGGCTACGGTTTTGGAGTAATTAATGAAGAAGATAGAACATTATTAAATTTTGCTTTAGCGTTTGATTTTGTTATTGCTAATATTTCATTTAAGAAAAGAGATGAGCATATCACTGCTTGTAAGAAATGATCTAATAAAACAAAAATTGATTATTTTCTTATGAGAAGAAGAGATTGTCAAAAAACTCGATCAAAAGATTTCCTACAATTTTTATTTCTTGTTAAACCTTGGTAGCCTCCATTTAATTGATTTTTAATTACAGATAATGATTGATTTGGCAACTTGAGAAAATTTTTTGTTAGTGCACATAAAAACTCTTATGTAGAAGCCTATTAACTTATGTTGATATAAATCATGTTGACATTGGTATTTAAGTGTTTTGGTGATTTTTTGATATTTTGAATGTAATTTTGATATGGTTAAAAACAACTTTTATCATTATAAAGTTTTCTTAATGATTACATATTTTATTTTGTGGGTTTTTTTAGAAAATATTAAAAATATATATTTATATTAATAATTTTTTATATATAAAAAGACATGTTCATGTCGTATCATGTCCTACTTTTTGTAATTATTTCGTGTCGCTGTACTATATCGTGTCGTGTCAGTGTCTCCGTTTCCGTGTCCGTACCATAACAGTCCATTTTGATATCATTGACTCTTTTATTTCACTCACTTAGTCCCAAAATTATCTCACAAACAGCAGTAAGAAACCTATGTAATGCAATAATCATAACACCGATTTCGTTATGATTTGATGCCAATCCCAAAATAGTTGGGATATAACCTCATGATTAGGATGACTGTCTTTCTCCTATGATAGGATAGCTTGATAGTCGGGTTTTAAAACATATTTTCTTGAACTACATTTCTGAGCATCTTCTTGAACTTATATCTTAAGGAGAGTTTTCTTCTGACCCTTGGTAGTTCGACTATTATATCTTTTAAAAAATGCTGTTATGCTTCTTGAGAAAAATTTGCTAAAAAAGTACATTTGCTGCTGTATTCGACCAGATTACTGATTTAGACATCTTGTTTGTAGGCGGTTTACTTTAAATTCAGCATTATAAAATTTTCAGCTATCATCCGCTTTACATGTGAATAATTTATCATTTGCAGTTCACGTGTGTTTCTTCTTGGTCCTTCTCACCATTACTACACTCCGAAGTGTGCTCTTACAAAAGCTACAATTTACAGGACACCATTGGGAGACTTACAAGTTGATCTGGAAGGTTGCTATTATTATTATTTTTTATTCCATATTGCTCCGTTTTTATTGCCTCTTCATGGAATATTTGATTGGTCTTTGCTAGACTATCTTTGAGTGGTCTTTTTTAGCCTATCTCTCAGTGGTCTCGAGTGCTTTTATGATATAATCAATTTATCACTGTACTTTGATGACTTCTTACTCGCTCTCCATACTTGTTTTAGTAATTGAGGAGCTAAAGGCAACAGGAAAATTTGAACTCATGGATCTGCATGTAGATGAAGCAGAGCACAGTTTGGAGATGCATTTGCCTTATCTTGCGAAAGTGTTTCAAGGGTAATTCAATAAATTTGATGTCAACTACTTACTGGCTGAAACCTGGCACTCATTTTCGAAGTTTATTACCATTTGCTGCAGCCATGCAGTAAAAATCGTACCAATTTTGGTAGGATCTCTGAATTTCCAAAATGAAGCCTTGTATGGACGGTTGCTTTCCAAGTATGTGGATGATCCTCAGAACTTCTTCTCAGTGTCATCTGACTTCTGCCACTGGGGATCTCGGTGAGTTGAAATCTGAAAAATGTCTAATTTGTCAGGTTTCAATTTGATTAGTTCTAACAAGTGGTTGTTCAAAGCTTTGGTTTTCTTTAACTAAAACAATTGAACTCATTTTATTAGAAATTAAAGATTGTTAGAGAAGGCTACATGGTTATCAATTGCTTATATTCATGTATATTCTCTCAACTAGTTGAACCTTTCTACCTTTATTTATTTCTCTCGAGTTGAAGGGAGGTCTGGCATAAATGATTAGTTTATTTTTATTATTACCTTCTGCTTGTGAGTTTGAGTTGGAAAAACAATCACTCTTCTCAATAGTAGGTGTGGTGTAAAGCTGCATGCTTCACCCCTATCTACATAGTAGGCGGGAACCTTCTGCATACCTAATGTGGGCTCTTTTGTCCTCATTTTTGCGGCTAGTAAATTGAAATACCAAAACTCACCGTGAAGTGGTCGTACAACACAAGTGCATTAAGTTGTATGCGATCTAAGAGTCCGTATATCAATCCCACGGGGAAAGTGTTAGCAATTTGGTTCCACAGAAAAATCTCTTATTTACTAATTTAGTCAACCTAGCTTAGCGTGTTCACAAATGGGTTTTTTAAATCTTAAGATTCTAGCAAGCAGAGAAATTAGCAGACAACAAAAAACAAAAATAACAGAAAGATTTTTGTGAGTTCCTTCAAGGTTTATGAGGCTCGTGCCTTTGTGATTCGGGGGTTATGGAGATCGTGATTTTCTTAAGTGTTTTCCTACGTGATTGTTGTCAATCGGGTATATAACACTCTTTATGCCTATGTCAAAAGAAGCTTAGAATCCATGAAGTTGATGCTTCCTCAATCCCCATGACATTTCGCATAATAGTTCCGTTCTCTATGGATGATTGTACAATTCCACTGAAATATGTTTATCCTCTCAGAATTCTGTGGTTAGTCTTTCGTTTTCACTAAGCAATGGTTAGAGATTGTAGCTTCACAAAATATGTTAACAACCTATTTAGTCAGATTAAGAGCAAATTAAGTTTATAGGTTAACCAACAATATAAACCATAAATGTATAAGGAAATGCTAGCAGAAATTATAGAAAAATCATGATTAAATCTACTACCCCTATATCACAAAGAAACAAAGAACGAATTTAGTCACGCATTGTGGAGAAAACTATAGCAAAGAAAATGATGCAGAAATTTATTGCATGTAACAAAAATATGTAAAACTTGCAAGAACATATTTTCTTCATAGTTTTGACACTCT
>NW_018218721.1:65349-94302 GCF_001263595.1 Phalaenopsis equestris
ACTCTTTCCTTTCATATAAGTATATTAAAACTCACAAAATACAAGAAACTCTCTCCCTACAAGTTTCTACCAGAGGAGGAAGAAAACCTTGAGGAAAACTCTCAAATGCTTTCCAAGCCTTGCCTCTAGCCGCCTGCAATGAGTCATGGATGCAAAATTCTCCCCATGGAGCCCTAAAAACTTTTTTTATATCAAGAATCACGGCTTGGGCCATTAAATTTTCTTTCTAAAGTGTTTTCCCGCTCGTCGACATGGTCGCGCCAAAACTTGACGTGGTTACCACTGGACTGCAGGGGGCGACGTGGTCACGACCGACGGCGGCGTGTTCACGCCACTGGTCTGCTTAAGGTGTTGTGGTCATGCCAGATGCGGCATGGTCATGCCGTATTGCTTCGATACCTGGCGTGGTCACGCTGCACTGCTTCGATACGGGGCGTGGTCACGCCACTTTAGGGCACTTTTTCACTCGATTTTCTCATTCCAAAATGTTCATATTCAACCCCTGCAATCTGCACAACATTAACAAAATATTTTTCTTAAGCGTATGTTTGTGATAAATAAGTATGAATAACATATATAATATAAGGATAAATGCAGTAAAAATCACGTAAAATTGACTTATTTTAATACACCCAACTTACCCTTTTATTTGTCCTCAAGTAATCACATAACTCAATTGATGTTTAATTAAAATGATAGGTGATTCTGTAGGGTTCTAACTCTTCCATATGCTTATCAAAGCTAACTAAAGGTGTTTAAATATCACTGTAGATCAATTATCTTTAATGGTTAATAACTTGACTGTTTCTTAATTCCCTTCATTCTTACCCTTATGAAAATCCTGTAGATTATTAAATTAATGTAATTTAAGCCTCTTTCACTTCAAATGTTTTTAATGCAATTTCAGTGGATTTTAGCCAAATCAACATTACTTAAATTTTTCCAAAAATTATTAAAGAATCATTGACAAGTTTTATCTCTTAATTCCCACTAGACTCCCTTTTGATTATTTTTTTTTTGAATTATGTTGTGCCAACCTCAAGCTTCTCCTCAGGAGTTTTTCACTTTTTATTTTCTTTTATTTTATTTTTTTCTTTTTCTTTTCTCCTAAGAATTAGTATATCGGGTTGACAATTTTTTCGTTTTAATTTTAATTAAGGTGAATGGTAGTGTTTCTTAAGCAGTAAAACTAAACATTTAATATTTTAAGGTCATCTATTTTATGTTATCTTTTCAGTTAAAACTTAAGACAATACTAATTTGATCAAAATAAACTGAAAATAATTGAAACATTCTTTGTTTGCTACTTAACACTTAAATTACATCTTTTTAATAATCTATGAGTTCTTTTAAGTAAAGTCTGAAATTGTTAAGTTCTGAATTTTATTATTAGCTCATTAAAATTAATCTTTTCTTAAATGACATTTATCTACTTTTACTAGACTATTATAAACAATTTGATAATAAATCAGACTTCCTAACAGGAGTTGCCAAATTAAATTTAATCCTCTACTAAGTCATGTGAGTTCTGTTCAGGTTCATAACAAGGTATATTCTTCTCTTTCCTAAACTTGTTTGTTTCCAACTTATGTGTACGAGAAACAACATTAGATGAAAAAGCAAGTGGCAGAAAATGGTAAATGCATGAGTTACATGTGTCTCATAAAAATAAGCATGCAATATATTTAATAATGCATGAATTAGAAAACAGTTCAAAAAATCTGGGGTTTTCGATTCCTATCTCACGATCAGGGCCAAATTACTCTGTAGACGGATAAAACTCAAAACTAATCCAAAAGAAAATTTAAAGTAAATTTCAAAGCAAATTTCAAAAAAAAATTTAAAACAAATTTTAAAACAAATGTAGAAAATAAAAATGTACTCAACACATCAGATAGTACTTGAGTTGCCTCCCAAGATAACTTATGGTTTAACTTCCTCAACTTGTCGAAAAAGACTCCCTCCAAGGTAAAAATTTCAATTTGGTAATCCCAAATCAATCGCCCAATATTTTGTTGGTTTGGATTGTTTATCAAGTCCTCAAAATTTAATTTTTCTTGAAACTTTTCTTTCTGTTTGATAGTAGTCTTTTAGAGGGTATGTAGGGGGTTTATTCAGATGACCATTCAAAAGTGTATATTTTAAATCCAATGTTCTCCCAAATAATTCTCCTATTTGCGGAACAGTGTTTTGCTCACAAGTTACACGAAATGGGTTCCTATAAGATAGTTCAAGGTCTAATAAATTTTGTATTGGGTTCTCTAGATTTTTTCAGGTTCTGGATCTAATTCTGTTGGGTCACTCTTCTACTTACGGCTATCTTCGAACTCTTCCCGTTGGGGTACTCCTATGGGTGATACTATAGACTCAAGTATCTCTCTCACAATGCAATGGGTGCCTTGAAAGGAAGAACAAGTTCTTCCTCAAATATTTTTTAATAAAAATCATCCATCTCAGCCCGCTCTTCAGAGACCAACTCTTCAGATTCAAAGCTATGGCTCTCGACTACCCTTAGAGTTAATTGCTTAATAGATTTTGTTTCTAAGGGCATCAACTTGGCTTTGTACTCCTTCCCCATGTTTCTCACTAATTCCACCACAAACTCATTTTTTTCGGGGTAGTCACTATTCTGGTTATTCCAACTTCCTACAGGACTGACTTGGTTGCTCTCTTATTGCTGGTTGTCCACTCTAGGGTTATTATTGTTCCAATCGAAGCTTGTGTAGGTTGACCAACTTTGGGTTTATGTGTTTGATTCATTCCTCAAAGTTACTAACATTTTTTCTAACGACAGATTATTCTACCTGAATTAGGGTTTTGAGGTGACTTCCCAACGTTAATTTTGAAAAATGTGGTCCTGGATCAGTTGTTCCAATCTTCTACAAGGTTGGCTTGAGCTCTTCTTAAATATTGGCTTTCTATACTAATGTTCTTAATGTTCCAATTATAATTTGGGTAAATAGTCCAGTTGGGGCTGTAGGTATTATAAGAGGGGTGATCAAAACTAACTCCTTCGTGAGTGGGGTAAAAATTGTGAAGATTAGCCATTAATGTGTTGCTATACTTCTCATAAGATCTAAAATAATTATCTTGAGGGTTTGTCATTTCAAAGTGTTGAAATATTTTCTTATATTTTTTCTTTTGGAAAATAAGTAAACACAAAAACAAAATAAGGATAAAAATAATAAAAGTGTCGTACCTAGATCCTAAGTTTTTCAACTAAAGTTCTTCTATTTGCCGAAACAAGTCGCCAAAAACTTGATGCGCTAAAACTTACCACTACGTAAGTGGTCATATAACGCAACTGCATGTGTTAAGTGGTATGCGGTCTAAGTGTTCGCGTATGAACCCCACGAGGAAAGTGTTAGCAATTTACTTCCACAGAAAAGTATCTAGTTTACTAATTTAGTCAACTTAACTCGATGTGTTCACAAAAGGGGTTCTTAAATCCTAAGATTCTAGCAAGCCGAGAAGCTAACAGACTACAGAAAAAAAAAAAAGATCATAAAGATTTTTGTGAGTTCTTTCAAGATTTAGGGGGCTCGTGCCTCTGTGGTTCGAGGGTCGTGATGATCGTGATTTTACTAAATGTTTTCCTACATAATTATTGTCAATCGGTAATATAGTATTTCTTATGCCTATGTCTAGGTCAAGAGAAGCCTAGAATCCATGTAGTTGAGGCTTTCTCAATTCTCATGACATTCCACATAGCTGCTCCGATCCTCTGGGATGATTGTAGAATTACACTAGAATATGTCTATCCTTTCGGAATTTTGTGGCAACCCTTCGTTTCCACTATGTAAAGGTTAGATGTCGTAGCTTTATGAAACATTTTAACATCCTAGTTGGCCAGACTAAGAGTAAATTAAATACATTGGTTAATCGATAATATAGACCATGAAAGCACAAGAAAATGCTAGCGGAAAAATGTTTCAAAAACCACGATTAAATCCATTACCCCTACATCACATAGACACGAAAAATGAATTTAGCCACGCATTGTTGAGAAAATTGTAGCAAGGAAAAAGATGCAGAAATTCATTGCAAGGAACAAAAACATGTAAATCTTGCAATAACTTATTTTTTGTACACTTGTAGCACACTTTCCTCTTATACAAGATTTTTAAAACTCACAAAATACAAAACTTTCTCATCTTACATGGTTTCTACCAAAGGAGGAAGAAGACCTTTAGGAAAAACTCTCACATTCTATCCAAACCTTGCCTCTAGCCGCCTCCAATGACTCCTGGATACAAAACTCTCCCCATGAAGCTCAAAAAACCTCATTTATATCAAGAATTACGACTTGGGTCATCAAATTTTCTTCCAAAGTGTTTTCCCGCTCGTTAGTGTGGTCACACCCAAACCCGGCGTGACCATGTCACTGGACTGCAGTAGGCGGTGCAGTCACGCCGCTGGTCTGCCCAAGGTGGCGCGGTCACGCCAGATACAGCGTGGCCACGACGCACTGCCTCGATACATGGCATGGTCACGCCACCTCGGGACACTTTTTCACTTCATATTCTCGTTCCAAATTGTTCGTATTCAACTCCTGCAACCTAAACACAACATCGACATAAAACCTTTCTCAAGCATAAACTGTGACAAATAGGTAAGAATAACCTATAAAGTGCATTAAATCACTTAAAATTGACGCATGCCATAAATGTAGTACATATTTTAGAAAATATTCCCTCATTTTGAGTGGAAGTGAGTAAAGTCACTACTTTTTTAATATCAACATTGTTTTCTAGGTTTAACCTTCTAAATGATAGAATTTGACAAATTTCGTTAATTTTTAAAGTACTTTTTAGAAGTTCAAGCTACCAAATGATACTTTGCTCAATTTTGTTGATGATATTTTTTTCTTACTCGGCATGCATATCCAGGTTCCACTACATGCACTATGAGAAGAAACATGGTCCCATACACAAGTCAATTGAGGCGCTTGATCACATGGGCATGGAAATTATAGAGACCGGAGATCCTGATGCCTTCAAAGAATACCTCCAGGATTTTGGCAACACCATCTGTGGCCGACACCCAATCAGTGTCTTCCTCCATGTACTCATTCTTCTCTCCCTGAAGTTATGTTTAGAGAAATGAATTAAAGTTATCCTCGCTCTGTTTGTCATATAAGTAAATTACTGTTACATATTCTGCATTAAGTGGCCCTACTCTAAATTGCCATTCGTTATGGGTGATTAATTCATCTTTCTTTTCTCAAACATTTTTCCGTATCTGTAGATGTTTTAGAAATTGTTACTTTTCTCAATCTTTACCTTCAACATATTGTAATAGCAACTCAACTCCAATAATGTCCCTTTTCTCTCTCATGGTTGACCACACTTCATAGCTAGATTCCTTTACCAGTTATAGTCAACCACTGGCTTCTTGAGCTTCTTTTCTTCCACCACCAGATCACAAAAAATGACATTATGTTGGGTTATAATAAATCTCTTAATGAATAGATTTTCTAGTTCAACGAATGTCTACATTGATTGCTTAACAATTTTATAAACCATTATCTTTAATCATTCAACAAATCTCAAGCTCTCAAAGCCGTTACCACCAACAAACAATTCAAACATATTGCCTCCAACTGCTACTTATGGCAATCCCAATTTCATACCACTCATTGGATATGATCTCATGGATTTATTAATGGATCCTACTCTTGTCCATCACAAATCTTAATTACGAGTTATAGTATCTCACAAAATCTTGCATACTCTGAATCCATTAAGACAACTCATCCATAGTGTCATTTCTGGCGCTATCGTTCAAAATTACATTCCATTTCTTTCTTTGGCCTGTACATCGCAGGAGGCATGATTATTTTTTGCCAACTCCTATGCCAAACCATCTCGAGGCATCTCACTCAACTAAATGAAGACATTTGTCTTCTTAACAAGTAAACAAAATCAATCAATGAGTACATGAAACATGTCAAATTTATCGCTGATGAACTAGCCATGCTCGGCTACCTTTTTCTTCTTAACATCGTTGGATCTATCTCTCAAAATCTTACCTTAGCTTGACCATACATTTTTGTGAGAGTCCCATCACCTTTGAAGAACTACATGATCTAATAAATTTTTAGGTCCACATCAAAATTGAATCAAAGAAGAAAACTAGCTTATCTTGTAGGCTTACCTTTTTTCAACCATGCTAAAAAATTCACTGATCATCTATCCTCCAAAATTCATCCCGCCACAAAAATTGTTACTCTTCCAACTTAAAACACAACCATATTAACTGAACCAAAAAAATCACTCATCCCTACTTTGCCAAATATCAACATGGTTGGCAATAAGTCACTCGGTTCAAGTCCCAACGTTACTCTCCCTATTGCATCTTTGCAACAACCCAACATATATGCACCCTTTCCGACCCCAAAATCCTTGTATCACTTATCCCTTTACCCATCTATACAGTTTGAAACAAAATGGCTCCACGACTCTTGTGCTTCTAATCATACCATAGTTGACCTTCAACGTCTCTTCATGCACTTTGAGCTGCTTTTTATTGAAGATATTCATTTCAATGTTGATATATGGCTTTGATACGATTCAAAACCAGAAACAGCATACAAACAATGAATAAATTGTAATAGAGAGGTGGGGAAACTCAGATGAGGTCTGCTTTTTCTAATACTAATGAAAGCAAACAAGATACAATGTTGGTCTATTGTTCGAAAGATAGATCGTCTCTCCACAAATCCTAGACGCCGCTGAGAACAACACCCGAATCGAAAAACTATAGCCAAACAAAATATAAAATAAACCCTAGCCAATTAGCCTTGATAAGTACTCTCCAAGTCCCTTTTCAAACTATCCTCCCAAAACCCTACTTGATTCTCCTCTTGTATGTGATTAACGGTTGTGTGGGCTCCATCCGGGTGCTAGAATTGTCCTCAGCCACTCTTAGGCATTCCACCCCCTAGGTTAAGGCTAGTTGACTTGGCCATACCGCCGATTGGGTTGCTGGGTCTGGTTGGTCCAGATTGCTCTTCCCTGGATCAGTTCATCCGCAGGGTTGAAGATCTCATCCACTCTCCCATTTGCAGGAGTCGGAGCCACTTTATCCTCAAGGTGAAAGGATGTAAAATTCTTTTGGATACTTTCGTAAGATTCACACGTTTCTTCATAACTTAGCTGATCTTTCCACTTAATTAGTAACTCCTTTGCTCCAGCCATTCCTCAGCACACTTCTTCAACTTCTAAGGGTTCCAGAATCACCTTCATGTCCTCTGTCAGTGTCAGAGGTATTAAAGATGAGAATGTATGATCTCCGATAGCACACATTAGCTGCAAAACACGAAAGACCGGATTAGTGTCAATGATGATGGTAACTTCAAACGATAGACCACTGTCCCAGTGCGTGTCGTAATTTCATAAAGCTCAAAATATCATGGAAAAAGTTTTTCACTCCTCCGATCGGCCAATTTCTTTTGCCTGTAGGGCCTCACCATCAAGTAAATCATATCCTTAGGTTCGAATTGTTTCTCCCTCCTATGTCCATTAGCCTTCCTTTTCATGATTTGTTGAGCTCTCATTAGATGTCCCTTGAGCTTTGCCAATATTTTGTCCCTCTCCTCCAAGTACTGGTCGACTGGATACTGATGTAGTGCTATGCCAGTAATGTTTCATGTGTGGTGGATCCTGCCCATACAAAATCATGAAAGGGGTGGTCTGCGTTGTAGCATGGTAGGAATTATAATATCAATATTTGGCCTATGCGATTCACTTGGCTCTAAGCTCCAGTGTATCTGACACAAAACAATGCAGGTATGTCTCTGTGCTCCTGTTGGTCATCTGTCTGGCCATCAATCTAAGATGATATTCTATTCTCCTCTTAAAGATTGTTCGTTGTACATGAAAAACTCCTTCCAGATTTGGCCGAGGATCACCTTGTCCCTATCTGATACAATAGATTTTGGCACTCTGTGCAAACAAACCACTTCTCGTATGGACATCGTAAAGACTGAGACCGCAGTGTAGGGGTGTCATAATGGAATGGAATGTGCATACTTGCTCAGGTGATCCACCACCACCAAGATCATCGTTAACCCTATGAGCGTGGCAATGCCTTTATAAAATCAATCATCACTTCTTCCAAAACCTAATCTGGTAAAGCTAAGGGTTGTAGTAACCCTCCTGGAGCCATGGTCAAGTACTTCTGTCATTGCCGCACATCGCACCTTGTCACCTTGTCCTCTGTCTTTGTGCATACCCACCCAATAAAGCTCTACTGATAGACGACTGTGTTTTCTGTACTCTCGAGTGTCCTCCAATTGCCCTGTCGTGCAACTCATGTAATTGTTTGGGGATGTACTACGATGCCCTCGACAACACAAATCACCCATGGTAGAGTAGCTGCAGCCCCTTAATGCATATTATGGATGACTGCTCGGATCGTGTAGCAACTTTCTCAAGTGATCCACCATCACCATGATCATCGTAAACCCTTATGATCATGGCAGTGCTTCTATAAAATAAATCGTAACTTCTTCCAAAACCCTGTCTGGAAAAGTTCAGGGCTATAGTAATCCTCATGGCGCTGTGGTCAAGTAGTTATGTCATTGACAAGCACGCACCTTGTCCCCTCAGTGCATACTTGCTCAAATGATACTCCATCAGCAAAATCACCGTAAACCCTTTTGATTTTGGCAATGCCTTTATAAAATCAATCATCTCTTCTTTCAAAATCTTCTACGATAAAGCTAAGGGCCGTAGTAACCCTCTTGAAGCCATGATCAAGTACTTATGTCATTTGCACAAATCGCACCTTTCCGCCATGTCCTCTGTCTCTGTGCATATACACCCAGTAAAGCTCTGTTGATAGTCGACTGTATGTTTTCTGTTCTCCTGAGTGTCCCCCAATTGCATTGCTGTGAAACTCATGTAATAGTTTGGTGATGTACTCCAATGGCCTCGACAACACAAACCGCCACTGATAGAGTAGCTGCAACCTCCTTAATACTTATTGTGGATGGCTGCTTGGATCTTGTAGCAATTAACTTGTGTTTTTCTCAGCCCTTCGTCCTGCTTTCTTTCTCGTTTCAAGCCCTCCCAAACTAGAAGAAGGTATCAATAAGTTTGTCAGCTGGCACTCCTCCAGCATTCTTGACAGTGCATCTATGGCTTTATTCTCCAATCCCTACTGATACTGAATCTCGAAATCAAATCCAAGTAACTTTGATAACCACCTTTGAGGCTCCTTAGTCGCCATCCTTTGCTTGAGAAGATACTTTAGGCTCCTCTAATCTGTCCTACCCAAAAATTGTTGTTCGAACAGGTAGGGCTACCACTTCTGAATGGCCAAGAAAACAACCATTAAATCCCGCTCACATACTAACCTGAGCCTCGTTCTAGCTTTGAGCACCTAACTGAAGTAAGAAATTAACTACTGGTCCTGCATGAGTACTTCCAATCTGTACCCTAACACATTTGTTTCTACTACAAAGTGTTTACTAAAATATGGAAGTGCTAATATCGGAATGCTGGTCATAGCTTTCTTCAAATGTTCAAATGCTTGTATTGGTGCTTCCCCACTTGAAATTGTCTTTCTTCAACAATTTTGCCAGTAACCAGGCTATCATGTTGTATCCCCTCCCGAATTTTTGCTAGTATCCAGTGAGACAGGAATCACCTCAACTTCTTCAAATTCCTTGGTAAAGACTAGTTCACCGTAGCCTCAATTTTGGACTGATCCACTGCTATTCCTGCCATGGTCACCACGTGCTTTAGGTACTCCACTTTTAAATATTCAAAGGAACATTTCTTCAAGTTGGCGTACAACTCGTGCTCCCTAACTTCTCCGAGATTGTCTTCTGGTGCCCTACATGCTCTACCTTTATACGGTTATAGACCAGAATGTCATCGAAGCAGACCGGGTTGAATATATTGAGATACGGTTGAAAAACTTGATTTATCAGAGGACGAAATGTGGCTGGAGCGTTGGTGAGGCCAAACGACATTACCCAAAACTTGTAATATTCCTCATGTGTCTTGAATGCTATTTTGTGCACATCAGCTGGGCGCGTCCTGATTTAATGATATCTCAACTGTAAATTGATTTTTGAGAATATGACTACCCCGTAAAGCTCACTAGCCGCTCATAAATAACAAGAATAAGAAATTTGCCCTAAAAAGTTTCTTTGTTCAAAGCTCGGTAATCCACACAAAACGATTGACTACCATCTCTTTTCTTCGCCAATAGGGATAGACTTGAAAGGGGGCTCACAATGGGTCTGATAATCCCAGTTTTGAGCATCTCACGGATTAACTTCTTTAATATTATCCTTTTGAATCTGAGGATACCCTTATGGTCTAACACTGATAGGAGATATACCTCCTTTAATGTAATGACGTGCTCCTGCTCCCTCGGGAACAGTAACCTGCTCGGCTATTAGAAAATATCAGTAAACTACTATAGGAGTTGATGAACCTCCTCGGGAAACTTTGTCAACTCAGGATATCGGATCTCCTTGATACTCTGCAACTCCACCAAAAAGCCTAACCTTGCTCTGTATATCGTCTTGACCATTGTTTGAGCGATACCATGGTTCTATATAAGCTAACAAATCATTTCAGCACCACCTTCCTACCCTCCACTTGGAACTCCATCATCAGGGATTTCCAGTACACTATCTCCCCAAAAGTTTGCAGCCACTTCATTTCCAGAATCACTACAGTGCTCCTCAAGTTCAAGGCAAGTCCTCCACCAACTGTAGGTCGTTTAGTGCCAGAACCAATTTCTTTCAAATTTCCTGATTTTTCTCCACATTCCCTGTCCCCATCATGACACTAAAACTCCCTGTATCTACTAACTAGCTGATCCACGACCTGATTTGAGATAAATTATGTGTTGTGCCATTATGCACCAACACCACAACCGGCTGTCTCTTGATATATCCACTCATTTTCATAGTGTGATTCAGAGCAGATCCGACCGTTGAATTTAGGGACACCTTCTTCGACATCCAAGTGCAAATGCCTTTCTTCATCCTTCGTGTCTTCCTACTCTTTATTATTCGTCTCCTCTCTCGTGGGCCAAAAGAACTTGAAGCATACATTTCTTATAATAGTGGCTCGGGGCATACTTTTCGTCACATAAAAAACATAAGTTCTTTTGCTCTTTATCCTGCACTTATACATCAACGAGGTGGTTGAAATTGCCCCTGGGATGAGTCTTTGCACTTTTCTCCTTTGACATCTCTTTCTGAAATACCATCTTCTAGGTCCTCAGTGTCATGACAATCGAAATACTCTTGTAGAATCCCCTGGTGGTGTTGGCTTTTCCTAGTTTTCTCTTATTTCCTATTTCTTGTCTTCCACCATCTGGGCGAGCTTTATCATTTCCCTCAATCCCTGTAGTCTCAAAGGTCAGAGGCTTCTTGGATGTTGGGCTTTAGGCCCTTCAAGAAGTTCTCTTCCAGTTCTACTGCAAAAATATCCTTAGCTGCCTTGACAAGTGCTCTAACTTCTCCTTGTATTCTTTGATCGTCCCCTCCTGAGTCAAAGCATAAAATTGCGTGGGTAGGTCTCCTTCTCGGATGACTCTGAATCATTCCAACTAGCAATCCTTAAACCCCTCTCACCAATATATCGCAGATTCCTCGCTTCGATCAACTGAACTCATTCTAGGGCTTTTCCCTCCAAACATAACCTATTGCAATGCGCTTCTCTTCTCTCGTCAACCCATTTACTACAAAGTATTGATCCACTCAATACACAAACCCGTGTGCATTTTCTCCTTTAAAGATTGACAACTTCAGTTTTCTTACACTCACATAACCACCTCAAATATCTCTCTAACGTTTCCCCCCAATGTGTTTAGGGTGGCACTCCCTCCTTCGGTCGTAGCCAATATCTCACCATCGTTTTTCTCCTTTCTTCGTCGTGCTCTTCCGTGCCCCTTGCACCACCCCTCCAATTTTCGGCCTACCCCCCTTCCATCAAAAGTTTTCACTCCCCCTCCTCTCGGAGTCCAGGGGGAAGCTCTTGGTTAGGGTTTGCAATTTGATCTCCTTTTCTTTTGATTTGACTAAGGATTTCATGATTAACTCTTGGTTAGGGTTTGCAATTTGAGTGGTTGGCAGGGCCTTGTATTGCATTTCAACGAGCCTCTTCATCATTCCTCGGATTTCTTCTATGCTCTCAATTTGATCATCCATTCAGCTCTCCATGAAAGAAAACATCTCCTCTATGGTGAACTTTTCTTCCATTCCCGATCTGATTTTTCATATTTCCTTTCAATATATCCACTTTCTTTGTTGTCAATCCTCCAAGATCTTACTCTTATACCAATTTGATACTCTCCAGAATAAAAATCAACGAATTAACAATAAATAAATTGCAATAGAGAGATTGGGAAACTCAGATGAGGGCTTATTTCACTAACACTAATAAAAGCAAAGAATATACAATGTTGATCTATTGTTTGAGAGGTAGATCGTCTCTCCATAAATCTGAGAAGCTGCTAAGAACACCACCTGAAAAGAAAGCAACAACCAAACAAAACATAAAAACAAAACCTATCCAATTAGATTTCATAAATACTGTTCAAGACGCCTTTCAAAATTCCCCCCAAAACCCCTCTTGATTCCCCTCCTTTTGTACGTGATTAATGGCTATGTGGGCCCCACCCAGGAGCTGTAATTGTCGTCTGTTACTCCTAGGTATTCCCCCCCATCCCCACCCCCAGGCTGAGCAAACCGGACCACTCGTTTGTAGGGTTGAAAATCCCGTCGGCTCTCTCGTCCGCAAGAGTCAGAGCGGCATTCGTACCGGACTTCCAATAACTTGCATTGGTCCCACTTCTCTCCTCCCTTCTTCCACCGCATTCACCTCGAATAATGTCTTTTGTATTCCATCCATAAGAAAAAAAACTTTATTTCACAATTTTACACTATTAATAATGTTTCTATTAAATTCTTACCCCATGCTATTATATGGACACTTGCCCATAGATGTCACTCCTGCACAAAGTAGCTTATCATTACCTTCACCACAACAACTTCCATTGATTTGTGGCATAATATCTGTCATCCATTCATCAAAAGACTATGGGTGCGTTTGGGGTGGCGGTGCGATGACCGTGTGGTGCTGCACCGAAGTTTTTTCTTATTTTGCAAAGCTGAGTTTTGCTTGCGTTCTCAAAAAGCTGCAGCTAATAGCTGCATTTTCTCACCAGACATGGCTACCTACGGTGGTTGCTAGAAAGCTGCAGTCAAACTTTAATTCTTTTTTTTTTTTGTAATAGTCACTGCAGCTTTTTGAAGACAGTTTCTTATTCAACAGCTTCACAACCACTTCTGCAAACAGCTGCTGCTGTTCCAAACAGACCCATGTCAGTTAGCCTTTCACTGTGATCTATTGTAGGACTCAAATGTATTCTTGGTTGTTTTTTATCCATTCTATTTCAATAGAACTCATTAGTTGCCATTCCATTCTTTGTTCATTTCTAGTTGGCATATGATTGAACTACAATATATGGATATTTGACCTCTTAATATTATATCATATGATGGTTAAAAATATTATGTTCTCTTTGTGACCGGTCTCTTTTTTATATATATGGTTCTACCCTCTGAAGCAAATCTGTGAAGTTCATGATCTTTTTTTCCATTTCAAAATTCCAGTTGAAGATTACTTTCAATGCACAACTCGCACCTTATACAATGATAACGGTGGTTAGTCCATCTCCCAGATCATTTCTTACATCTGATGGCATATTTTATCTGACAGCTCCGTCACACACTCCAAAACATAAGAGACTATCTGAATATTATCTGTCATTTTGTAGGAACCACAGTAACGCTACTACATTATGCTTATCCTACCCTTGCCTTTTGGCTACATGCCTTCTCCTTTGCAACAGGTCTTATTAATCACATGTCTACACCAACACACTGCTGTAATCTCCTTAGTAAATTATTTGGTCAATCTCCTAAATAAATGAAACTGAAAGTGTTCAGGTTTTCTGTTCATCTCCCAAATCTTTTCTTGCATCCAATGGCATATCTCATCTGACAACGCTCCCGCACACTCCAGAACAAAAGACTATTTGAATGTTGTCATTGTAATATTGTTGAATCTGCACTAACACTACTATATCAAGTTCATCTTTCTCTCGTCTTTCCGCCACATGCCTTCTCCATCACATGTTTTATTAATCACATGTCTACACCAACACTTTCCTCAATCTCCTTAACAATTTTTTGGTCAAACCCCAAATACATGAAACTAAAAGTGTTTGATTTCTTGTGTTTCTTATGACTCCAAATTTAACCCTTGTCCACTGTTATTTAAGGCGCTCATTCAATCGAAGTTCTTACATATGTTATGACATGACCAACACCATATCTCATCATGACCAGTTCGTCAAAATCATATTTCCTTTCTCTAAGACATTCATCCCCCAACAAAAATCGACATTAATTAATAAATTCTCCCCTCCACTCCATCTTGTTCAAATCTCTTTCATACTCAAAATTCATTATTTAATATTCTTTTTTAAATTCAAAATTTATCATCGCTGTTTTCATCGACTATTATGAAGGCTTCAGTCTTATCACCAAACCATTGACTCTCGGACTCATCCTTAACTTTGTGCTCTGTAATGGCTAGTCTCTCAAACAACTAGTGTCAACAATGCTTTCTTCACGGGCATCCCATCGTGGTCATCCACATGTGGCAACCACCCAGATTCCATTATCAGAATAATCTTACCTACATGTCACCTACAACGCATTATCTATAGTCTTAAACAAACTCCCCATGCATGATATCAACAGCTTTGACATTTCCTCCAATATATTGATTTTGTTAACTAATTATCTCATGCATCACTGTTTACCTACTCACACGATCATCTAACAATGTCCATTTTAGGCTGCATAGATGACATCATTCTTCTAAATAGTGGTGATGCTTTTCTTCAAAATGTTTCCATTCAGTTCGCTGTAAAATTTTCCATCAAAGATTTTAGTGAGCTCTTATACTCCCTTTGTTTGAAGTCATCCTTTTACCTTAATTTCTTTTCCTATCACAGAACAAATTCTGCCAAGATCCTTTGAGAAATATGTCCCCACACTAATTTCTCCAAATCACATATGCTCACAGTTTTTAGTAGCATTTCCTCACTGACACCACAGAGTATCATTCTCTATCGAGCGACGACTTTCAATACCTCTCTTATAAGACCAGATATTACCTTTGCTGTCCACAACCTCTCTCAGTTCATGCTTTGACCCAAAATCATGCAATGTGGGTTGTTTCTTCATCTCAACTATTCACCGTTGCGTGGTGGCTTCTCTAATGCAATCAGGTTGCCCATGGAGCCTTTCCTGATGATAATGTTCTCACTGGGAGTTCTAAGATACAACATATCATTATCCATTACTCCATAAAAGTACATTACCGTCCCATTGTCCTCTACACAACTTCATGAGCTAGGCATCACTTTATCCACCACTCCTTCACTTTACAATGATAATTTGAGTGCCACCTACCTATGTGTAAATCCATTCTTCCACTCGCGGATGAAACATATTGCTGCTGACTTTCACTCTTCGTTTACGAAAAAAATGGAGATATTTGTATCTCTCATGTGCCCTCTAATGATCAGTTCATAGATGACCTCACCAAACCTCTCTCTTGTTACCGGTTTGACTGTTTTAATATCAATATTGTGTCTCTATAAGGACTCTATCTTGATGGTTCGTATTAGAGAAATGAATTAAATTACTGTTACTCTTTTGGACTTTTAAATAAATTATCATTAATAAATTTGCGTCGAGTGCCTCTACATTAAAATTCCATTCATTACAAGTGACTAATTCATCCTTCTCTTCTCACAATTTTTTGGTATCTATATATACTATATAATACAATTGAAACATTGTTATTCCCATGCTTTACCTTCAACGGTTTTTTACCTTCACCTGAAAAATACTCAGTTCAGTTTCTTGATCTGTTCGACCTTTTAGATGCTGAGGAACTGCTCGGAGAAAATTAACATTGGCTTTATTCGATACGAGCAATCAAGTAAGTGTAAGAGCATGAAAGACAGCAGCGTCAGCTATGCATCGGCTACGGCTAAGCTGGAGAGCGGAAACAGGTAAAAGGATGTGTTCTGATCCTGACCATCATCCTTTTTATGTCTATCAACTGTATTGTATCATATCTTTTAGATGATAATGTAACATAATTCTATTAAAAACTTGTTTATGAGGTTCTCCTGCCATCACCCTCTTTCATTATTTGCATAGTTTTTTTTTTCGTTTTGTGTGAAAAGATAAATACTTTTGGTTTTTAAAATTTGGTTACCAGACTCTCACAAGGTGTGAAAGTCTGAGGTCAATGCCCTGAGATGAATGGGAAATTGTTGCGAAAAGTTATTTGAAGGCAGAGAATGAAGAGGGGAGAGGGTTGGTAATTGGGGAAGGCGTACTTTAGTGATTGGTAGCTAGGAAAAAAAAAATCATTTGAGCGTATTTTCTTTCGCTATTTCTTGATCTTGTTTGTGCTTCTATACTTCAATGAAAAGCACATCTACTTGGTATTTCACACCTCAAGATTTGCTAAGTATATGACCATTAGTTATTGGTGATACCAATTAGTTTGATTGGTGAAGCTTTTGTTAAGTTTCGACCGGCCTGTTGGGATTTTTTTTTCATTTTTTATAAAAATGATTATGAAGGTGTTATTTGGGGAAGCGACTTTTTCTTATGATTGATGGATAATATAAATATTAAAAAAAAATCAGATGACTTTCTTACATCTATCAACCCTAAACCCTAAACCTTCACAATTAATAAATTCGGTTCACAAAAGAAGCTTACAAGTACAGTTTTCTGAAATTATACAAGAGAATAACTGCCAAATAGACTTGTGGTAGTGATCTAAAAAGTAAAGTAAAATAGTGAGAGCGATTCAAATAGATCTTAAATTTTATCCGCATTAAGTTTTCGCACTGATTTTCATCGAACGAGGCGAAAGAACACCTCCAACACTATAGTTGGGATATGTGTAATTCTTGATATTTTCGTTAGTTTGAATCGTGAATCTGGTGAGTCTATTGATTTGTCTGGCTGCATTATATTTTTATCAGTTTCTTCGCTCCTAAGGAGGGTCGTAGAGTTAGGCTGGAGAGTTCGGTTTATATGAGTCGAGTTTTGTGCACCTATTTGTGTGATTTGAAGTCTAACCCGGTTTTAATTGAGCCAATTGTTGAGTCAGTTGAGTTGTGCGGATCCTGTGTGGAGCTGTGGCTCGTTCACTGATTTCGTCACGAGTCATTGGTTTTTAACTCAGCTCTCTTTGATGAATTGAGTTTACTTTATAAAGACTCGAGTCTATGTTAGAAGCGCATGGTGTTTATTCTCTTAAAAATTAAGTAGATAAATCAAGTTAATTATTTGAGATACAGGTGAAATTAATATTTGTTTTGACATTGACCAACATTGTTTAATTGGTCATAAAAGACTATAATGTGGTTAATGGTAAAAATGCAGTATAATTTCGGTGTTTGGCAAAATAGAATTTTTTTAGCAACGAAGTTTCTTATTTTGATTTGAATTTGATTGTGTAGATTGCCAAGGGAACAGTTGGCGTAATTTTTAATGGTGATGCAATAAAATTATAAAAATCAATGTGTGATAAATTTTTAATTAGTTTATTAATTTACAATAGTATTGAATCCAATTATGTTCTTGGAAGCACACTCAAGTTTTAGAGCGTAGGACGAACAAGGGAAACATAGAGAGGGTGATTGAGAGAATGAGAGAATGTGTGTGTGTGAGAGAGAGAGAGAAAGAGAGAGAGAGAGAGAGAGAGAGAGCACTAACATGAGTTATGATAACATAAATCCAATAGTTCATTTTTAGAGAAATGACTCCCTATTTCTAGATTTTAGGGGCATACGGTGTAAAATTACATGTCTGTTTATATTTTAATAGGAACGTTGCACGTTAATACGACACCTTTTCACATTAGTAACCAACTTCAACACCCTTTCATTTTCATAGCTGATATTAACACTGTTTCATATACATAGCTGATTGAAGAGGAGCATATAAAGCATGGTGGTATACATTTCATTTCGTTAGTTGATAGCCTTTGGTTAGTTGACAAACATTCGGTCGGCTGAAAGGTTGTTAGTCGGCCCTTTTAATAGAATCCTAAGTATAGCCCTCCTGCGTTAGTTTGAACTTGGGCCATCTTGCAGAGGGTGTATTATCATAATTTGACGGGCAGCTCTCCTTAGACAAGGGACCTACTCAGAGGATAAAAAAGTCTTTTTGTGGGGTACCCTTTGGCCGTGTTTGCGAGGAGTTTTAGAATGTATTGAGGGAGTTGGTCATTAATGATCGTCCCTTAGATGGGTGCCTTCTATTTTTTCTTCGACTGTGCTTTCATTTGGTTGGCTCAAAGTTCCAAGCTTTTTGTACCTACAGTCCCTATAAATGGGTTATGATAAGCACTTCTCCATCACTTTTTATGAGTATTTTTTGCCCTTGAGTCGGTTATTAACCAGAGGGATATTATAGAGAGTAGCAAGAAATCTTCTGCTGAGGAGGTAAATGAGATAGCCATGATGAAGACCATTAGAATTTCAACAAAAAATTTTTCCCTCTCAAGGATGCTTGGGAGAAAAAAAAATCAGATGGTTGCAGGCCTGTGGTAAAGAGGAAATGGGGGGATGAGGGTTGGCCAGTAGTAACAAAAAGGCCAGAGGGAGGAGGCCGACTGGTCGTCACAGAGACCGGAAAGAGGAAACCGATCAGAGGGAGAAAAGTGGGTCAAATAGATGGCCCATAAGAAATAAAGGGTGGGGGAATGGAGGAGGTGGCTGAGTTATCCGACTCAATGTCGCTCCAACATAAGATGGGGAGCAGGGTAGACGTTCACCCCATTGGTGTGATGGTCCTCACCCTTGCATCGATGCGTGAATGACTATCTGAACAACCTGTCCAAGTTGTCGTAGAGACCCATGTTTATTCGTGTGAGGGTGTTTCGGTCAGTAAGACCAGCCAGGAGATTGTCCAACCCCTTCTTGGTGAGAGCCTCCAATTGTTTGAAATGGAACGAATCATTAGGCTATAAACCCCAATTATCTTTGAGCATATTTGATTCTTGTTTTTTTTCTGACATTTGATTTTGGTGATGGGAATCGACCATTCCCCGGTTATAGAGGCGGCTAAGTGACTGTCTGCTCAAGCCCATGTCGTAGGTGCCTTCATACAATTATCTGGTCTTGAGGACATCGAGAGGGAGACCAATAGTCGGCGAGGTTCATCGGCATCGTTGGTGCACCTGTTGGATGAAACAGTGGACTACTTCATATGGGAAGCTGGCTTACAGAGGGAGATTGCCATAATGGGCCCGAAGTAATAATTAGAGGCTCTTTGCTAGGAATATATGGTCGGGTTGGCAGTACTCCGAGCAGACCTGTCGACTCTCTGGACGGAGCTGACAGAAGACCATGTGGCTTGTTCTATCTTTTGGGTTTGGGCGAAGAAACAGAGTGTTGAGAGATTCATCTTTGTGGGGCAAGCCTTATATCAGATTTGCGGCGTTTCAAATTCCCTTAATATCTGATATATAATGGTCAAAGGAAAAGTTGGATTTAAGCTTTTCAAATCTCTTTTTTCATCCCTTCAGTCGTTTCTTATCTCTTATTTTGAGTTGGTTTACACATGGCTTTTAAGTATTCTCCACAACTATTTGGTTAGATACCAGTGAGCAAAAGGTCTTCCCTTACTTCGTTTGACATGGAGCTTAATGAAGATACCTATATATGCAACACAAGTATTGTACTCGACGTAGTGGAGTCGGAGATGAGGGTGACTGTTGACTTTGGCAAAGGTCTAACCTTCTAGTAAGACCAATTTTGGTGGAGGCTTTGACTTCCATTCTGTCACGAGATTTGGTTGATTCTTGATCATCCTCACCCAAATAAAGCTGAATTCAATCACGACTTTGATGACCTTCATTATCTACTTGCAACAAATCGAGATCCACCATTCCATGAAGTTATTCTCATACATGTTCTCTTTCAGTGTAGAGCCTGACTGTTATGTTGTTTTTGGATCGACTCAAAAGTTCTGTTTTGTCGATTTTAAGAGCAAGATTAAAGATTGGAAGTTTTGGCTCCTTTGGGGTATCTACGAAGTCTGGGGGATCACCACATGGCTTATTGGAGAGAATTGCACGAACAAGGGAACCCCAAAGTGGGTTTTTGGGTATGCGTCGATTTTCATTAGCAAATACCTATTAATTATTTAGTATATTGGCTCCATGATAGTGAACCGATTATTGGAACCTATTTAGTTTAGTGTCATGACTTGAGTTGTGGGTTGCTTTGGATGTGACAGAGGAGAAGAGGTAGACTGAGAAGATTTCTTGGCTTTCTCATAAGGAGATAAGGAAAAGGAAGGGTGTTGGTTCCAAAGCCAGGATGGAAGAGGTCGAGGAAGAGGACGATCAGATGTAAAGATTGTCTCAGGTTAAGAACTGATTCACACTTTTTTTGAAATATTAATAGTTATTTAAAATATTATCACCGGAGAATTAATCTTGATCGAACGAAAATCAACTTTAATGAAATTTGGGACTTCGAGAGAGCTTTGTCAAAAGGAGCACACTCCCAATGTTATTAGATCAGATGTTGAGGGGTCTTCAGAGCGACCATCAACCGAGGGAGCTCCTAAGCAGTCTTCCTCGGGCTTCACCCCTCTATATAAGAGAAAGGGGCCAGTCAACTTTTTCCTTGGTCACCGATTACATCAGTGGAATAGGTGGAAGTGGATTTCCTACAGGAAACCCCATCCTGAGATGGGGAGGTTGAGCCGAAATCTGCTCCAAAATGTGGGTTGAAATTTTCTAAAAAGATTAGCGTCAGAGGAAGGCAAGACTTCGGCTGAAGATTCTGACTCTTCTTTCCTTTTATCTGTAATGAATTATCATATAAAGGTAAAGGCTACTAGAGTCCACTGCAGGAGGAGTGGCTGAATGTCTTCCTTAGCCTAAACTCTAGATTTGTTGTAATAAGTGTGCCAAGTGATTGGTTTCTGCAAGCTCTGGGAATGGATGAGTAAGCGCAGACCATCGATAATGTGCTTTGTTCGAAGGGCTTACAAAAGTTACTAAATAATCTCCGACCCAAAGGCTTATGCCACATAGTCGATCAATATCAGCTGCTTGGACTTGCAACCACACACACATGTCGTCTGTCCTGACCTGCAATCACGTAGCTTTTTAATATTGCAATAAATTGTCAAAAAAATTGACCTAATTTATATTTTTAGCGGCTAGTGTGAACAAATAAAAAGATTTAGGAATAAAGAATAAGCTTTCACACTATGGTACTACAAAGTATACGTATCGTTTCAAGTAATATAGAGCTTTCTTTAAAAAATCCAGTGTCAATCTCACAGGAAAGCTGTAACTTTCGAAAATGACTTATAAAAACATCTATTAAAAATGCAAATACAATTAATAGGAGAAAAATGTTGAAATATTTTAAAAAGATTAAAACTAAATACATGCAAGATTTAACTCTAAGTAGAAAGCAAGTGCAAATTTTCTAACTTAACACTGTTAAAAAGAGTTCAAATATAGGGAAAAAATCTTTCTCCTTGTAAAGAGATCATAATCAATGTTGGATTTGAATATTTAAAAAAATAAAATATTTTATTGTGACAAATAAGTGCATACGCATTCTTTATCCCCTTTTGATGCATGTGAAGAATATTAGCTAATCTTAAATTTGTTCCTTGATTGTATAGTAGTAATAACTAGATTATAACCTGTCACCTCCAAATTCCCAACTATGGCTCAGGTTCCAAACTCAATACCGAATTGACAAAAGAATCCAACCTGTAACTCTAAAAATATCAATTCTACATTCATAAAAAATTATGTTTCTATCTATTTGCGCTAACTAGTGAATTAAGTTGGCCTCCCATCCTAAAGGTTAATGTGGTACTCATAAGTTGGTTGAAATCATAGCCCTCCCAGGTCATTATGTTTCGCAACGAATTTTAACCTTACAAGTGGCTAGTTTGCAAAGTCAATGAAGAACTTGTGAAAATACCATCACAAAGTTTTAAAATAAAAAGAAATCTTCAAATCATTTCATCTTACATGATTAATTCTCATAGCAAGGAGAAAGAAGGAAAATTACTTAGAATTCATGATGATAATACCAAAACTCAGATTTGTATTTAAGATCAAGTTTACATAAAAAAGTTTAACTTAAACAAAAATATAAAATACTTATCTTAGGCTTCTCCACAAGCAAATTCTGAACTCCCTTTGAAGCAATCTTCAAACTCTTCTAAAAAAAACAACACTAAGACTCTATTCTACTCTTTAATCTAGTGGACTCTTCAAATGATCTAAGTTTTTCCTCTCATGAAAGTCCTCTTTAAACTCTTTTCTGACCATATTATATAAGATCTCGAAATCCCTATGAGGCAAATCATGCATCCTCTCAAAATTCGTCCAAATCCAATGCATCACCAAGAAAACGGTCACTGCATCTAGGCGCCAGTCTTCGCCCTCCACGACATTTTTTTGCCTCCATTTTCTCTTATTTTCCTTTAAACTCAATTTTCTGTACCTGAAACCTAAAACATGCAAAATACATTTCATTAAAGCTCAATATCATAAAAATGTACATAAAATGAGCATTAAATGCATATTTAAAACAAGTAATTTTGAGGTGTATTAATTCCTTCAAACTTAAATGTTACTTGTCTTCAAGTAGCCCTATTACTATGTAAAAATTTATAACTTATGGTAGTGAGTTTTACGTAAAGATTTCTATAATTTTTGTCCTATAAATGTAATAGTGAAACCTCAGAAGAATTTTCAATAACTCAGGTTCGTACTAGAGTGTAAGAATATCCCTTAATCAAAGTTTAGGAGTTCTGAATTCTATTCATTTCAAGAATACTGTAATTTTTCATACTTAAGAATTTTTAAAGAACTAAAAAAAAAATTATATGAGAACTCTACTAGTAAAATTGCTAATACTTTTATAATTAAGAATAAGCATAGAAACGTAAATAAGTCCCTTCCTTTAAGATAATTCAAGTGAAACTAATTTTTAATTAGGCTTCTCCTAAAGCTTCTACCCACATGTTTCTCATCACATATTTTTCTTTTTGCATTTATTTTGCTATTGATTTTGCTTATCTTTTTAATTCAGGATTATTTTGAATCATTTTTTTTTTCTTTCTTTTTATATGAGGATTACTATTTTTGGATAGCCTTTATTGATTTTGAACTTTACTATTCACTTCTTAAAGTTAAAAACTTCTTACATTTCTTTACTTGATAATGTTTATTGGCTTTGAAAATGATTTTTCATAAAGTCTCAATTCTTTTGAAGTGTATATCTAAGATACTTAATATTTCAAAAATACAATTTTCTTTAATTTGAATAGTAAAAGCATAATTCTATACTATTATACTAAATATCTCAACTCTTGAACTAACCTTTATTATCTAAAACTTTAACTTAAGTCTACTATAACATTTATGGAATAAAAAACATAACTACCCAAAGCTAACACCACATACCATGTGTTATGTTAAAAATAATCTTAAAAATATGATTTATTGAGGACAAATAGGGTTTAGTTTTAAAAAGTTTTTTCTCCCTTCCCCCAAAATTAAATTTTTAATTAGTTTAAAACAACACAATTCATAATATGCATGAAGAAAGAGAAAAATTGAAAAGTTTTAAACATGAGAACAGTACAGGTACAAGTAATAAAAATAGGTGCTGAGCAGTAATAAGTTTAAAATCAATATGTATAACATCAAAATTCCAAAGTAAAATACTACTCAAAACACTCAGGCAATTCTAAATAAATCGGAGTACAAGCAAACAGTAATGCATTGAATTAAAATTCTTAGCACACAATCCGACATAAGTACACTAAGTAACTACTAATGGAAATCAACATGAAAGATCAGTAACAAAATGAAGAACTATCTAATCATCCTCCTCATCATCATCATCACCTATCTCCTTGCAACTCTCATATGGAGTAAATCTAGGGCATGTAGGAAACTCAACAGAATGAAATCCCCTAATGATTATTACCAATGTCTCATACTGTATTGATCTTGAGCAGCATGACTAACAAACTTTTTAGAATCAAAAGAACTCTTGCCCTTGTCTCTCTAAATCTTAGGAGCCATAATTCAATCTAAAAAAAAAATTGGAATAAAAATCTAATTAAATTGCAAAATCAGTTTATATGAATTCCTATTAGTGCTTTCCAAGTATAAATTTTGTTCACCATGCATCCTCCACCAATTTCTTCCAAAATTTCTATTTTCGGCATAATCACAATGTGGAAAAAATGCATGGTGAAAATTGAAATTTCCAAAGGCAAAGTAAAGCTCTTACCCAATGATGACGATTTCCAACGTTTTGATCCAATAAATCTTCCAAATCAGCAAGAAAGGAGAAGCCCTAGTTGCAAACTCGTGAAAATTAGGGAAGAAGACGAAGTGAGGTGAGCAATGACATGAATCGGTTTGTGATTTGCGATTTTAGGTGTTTTCTGTAAGTTCGATGCCTAGGCGCCAATCTGTGCGCTTAGGCTCCCTCACTCAACCGTACAAATTTTATAAAATTTTGTCATTTTCAAAAGAGAAAATCTAAGATTTTCGAATTGTAATATGTTAGATTCATCAATCATTTCGATAGTTAATTGGCCCCGTCATCTTTCTAATAATTGCGCGCACAACTACTAAACTATTAAAAACAAGCCAATCTAATTATTCAAGCACGCTAAACCAAATATTATCAACACAAACTTAGCACTTTTTCTTATATTAATCATTAGTTTAATACAAATGAACATAACATAAACTCAATCAAGAGAAAATACAAATATACAACACATATTCATAGTGTTAGAGTTATATTAAGTACAAATTCAACACACAACTAATAGACACATAAACCATCAGATTTTATACATAACTATCCAGTTAAGAATAGTTGTAAACGATGTTGTCACCCACCTTTTCACCCATTAGATAGTTACGACCGAACAAATGGTAAAAAGGGGCACGATGAAAATTTTGCACAACTTTATCATCAATCCACTTGTTTTTACTATACATGCTAACCTGATAGTCTTGGAAACACGCCATATGACTGAATTGGAGTTTTATCTGCCACTTCAAGTGCTCGTACTGATGATACATGTTACTCAAATTATTGTGCAGAAGGGATAACTCCTCTTCAACCCCTAGTTTGTCAATGATCCGCTCCAAACTCAGTGCTAGAAATCCATTGAAATGAGTTTGAGCATCCTTATGCTCAAGCTTATTGTCCTTAAACTTAACATTATTCTTACTTTCCATGGATAATGAAGCCATGATCTCAAGATCAGGATGCTTTTTCCACTCCTCAACTCCTTTGCAGTACTTAGAATTGTGAAGATGTCTCAATTCACGTCCACAATCATTGAAATAGAGAAGGAATGGTCAAAAACTGAAATTTGGTGGTTTTTGGGAGTTATTCAAATTGTCGTGCCTAGGCGTCAGATTGGACGCTTAGGCTCCAGGCTCGCAGAAAAAGGAGCGCTTAGGCGTTGATACCCAAAATTTCCCAAGGTCCAATTTACACGTCCCAACCTCATTTTGATTAATAAATTAATGTTTTGTGCCAGGTTTAACATGTAGGACTCAATATAACATCACAAACTCAACATAACAACTATTACTAAAATCAATTGACCCGACCCACAATTAGGTAGTAATTTAGCTT
This sequence comes from Phalaenopsis equestris, assembly GCF_001263595.1. Taxonomy (NCBI): domain Eukaryota; kingdom Viridiplantae; phylum Streptophyta; class Magnoliopsida; order Asparagales; family Orchidaceae; genus Phalaenopsis; species Phalaenopsis equestris. The sequence continues at coordinate 91,162 of NW_018218721.1, forward strand.
CCAAAAGATGGCTAAAAACTTGACCCAATTTATATTTAGCGGCTAGTGTGCAAAATCAAAATGTTATAAAATTTAAAAATTTTTATTAATAGTTTACACACTAGGGGTACTACGTAAGTAAACGTATTATTTCAAGTAATATAGGATTTCCTTTAAAGACCCTTGTATCGATCCCGCAGAGAAGTGAGGTAAGAAATTTTGTAGTCTAATTATACTCTACTATTATTAGGTCTTAGTTTAGAAATTTTAGAAAGTTTGGTTTTATTAAATTTACTAATTTACTATAAATTTAAATTTAACTGAATTAACTCAAAACCAAATCTAGGAAGACTGGATAAATTTTAGAAAGTTCTTATATAATCAAAATCCCATTCCCCTTGTAATGAGATCATAAATATTGTAGGAATTGAATGTTTAAATGTTAAAATATGGTATTGTGACAAATAAAAGTAAACCTATTCCTTGCACCCTTTTGATGCATGCAAAGAACATTTACTAACCTGTTAAAATATGGTATTGTGACAAATAAAAGTAAACCTATTCCTTACACCCTTTTGATGCATGCAAAGAACATTTACTAACCTAAAGATTGTTACAGGTTGAGTAGTAGTGCTGAGTAGTTTCTAGTCTTTCACTTCCAGATTACATGTTGTGTCCTCTCTATAGGACCTACTAGGGACCCTAAGATCCAAACTCCAAATTGAATTGATAAAAGAATTTAGTCTGTCACCCTAGAAACATCAATTCTACACTCATCAAAACTTATCTCCTTCTCTATTTGCACTTCTCCTCAGATGATTGCGATGACTTTATCCAAAGTTAAGTGTGGTACTCACTAGTTGGTGAAATCATAGTCCTTTTGGGTCATTATGTATCGCAATAGTTTTTAACCTCACAAGTGATCAGTTTGCCAATTTTTTAAAATGAAAAAAAAATCTTCAAATCATTCTTATCCCACATGATTAAATCTCTTCACAAGGAGAAAGAGTAAGGAAAACTACTCACTAAGCATGGAGAAAGCACAACAGTAAACTTCATTTAAATCAAAGAAAATTCACTAGAGCTCCCACTTCCCTTCACCTGAAGGCTAACTCTCGCTTTTGTTTTTAAACACTAAGACCGAATTGGGGATTTTAGTTTATTACCCTAAAATTTCCAATTCTATACCCAAAAAAGTATATTTCCCTATTTATTTACACTTAATCCCATGAACGAAATACTCCTTCATGGGCTCAAATGTCATCCTCACTCTGTTGTAGAACTCATACTTCATTTTCCAGATCATATGTTTCACAACACATTTTAACAATTCAATTGGTCGGATCAAAAAGTAAAGTCAGTTCGAAGTTAAAAATCATCACAATTTATTTTATATTTTAACATTGGCACATTCATATTATCTCTTCATTTCACCATTTCTCAGAGTAGGGAGAAAGATAAAGAAAACTACTCAGACTTCATGAGAAAGATACAACAAAACACAAATTTCATATATAAAAAAAAGTTCATACAGCACTAATAAACAAATAACACTTATCTGAAAACTCTTTCTCAAAGAAAGTTCTTTGTAGCCTCTTCTATGAAATGTAGGAAGAAGAAATCTCTCACTTTTCTCCTTCTCCAACACTCTTAGAAAAGAATTCACATTTAATCTCACCACAAAAACTCTAAACTCTTAAACTCTTAAAACTAATAGACTCCTGAATGGTGGTGGAATGAAGATGAAAAAAAGTGCATGGAGGCAAGGTGGTGCATGGAGGCGATGAAAAAAAGTGTATGGAGGCAAGGTGTGGCAGTTGAAAGCAAGGAAGAATGAGGAGGAGCCCTTTTTCTGGTCAATTTTAGCCCCAAATATAACTTAGAGTCGGTTCTCCAATAGGTGCATCCAAAAACTCTTCAAAAAGCATCCAGATTCATCGAATCTTCTAGAAATGGGGGTTGAACTAACATTGGCGCCGTCAGCGCCAGTGTTCTATAATTAATTTTGTTGTTCTCTGTCAAACGGCGCCGTCGGTGCCCAGTCTGGCGTCGTCGGTGCTGAACAAATTTCTAACTTCTCCGTTTTAACTCGAAATTTCATCTTTTTTACTTCATTTTTGCTCTAAGTCCCAAAAATTAACAACCTGCAAGAAAATGATAAAAATACCTTCCATTAAAGTGCAATATCACAAAAAAAGAGTATAAAATATGGGTCTAAAAATGCATATATTTTTGGTGTATTAAAATCCCCCAAACTTTCATGTTACTTGTCCTCATGTTACTTGTCTCATGTTACTTGTCCTCAAGTAAATCCTCTACAATATAAAAAATATGACTTATAGTAAAGAATCTAACTTCCAGATTTCCATATTTTAGTCCACTAAACACAATAATATAACTTAAGAAAAAATCAAAACAACTCCAGTTAATACTAAAGGTATAAGAATATCTAGTAGTCAAGTCTAAGATTTTTTATTCTCTATTCTTTTCAAGAAAAAATGCAAATTATACATATTATAGCCACTTAGAATATTCATATAAAAAAGAACTTCACGAAACTTTACTATTAAATAAGTTAATATTCAAATATAAGCTTGGAAAATGTAACGAAGTCTTCTTCCTTAGGTTGATTCAAGTGAAGCCAATTTTTAATTAGGCATCTCCTCAAGCTTCTTCTCACATTAACTTTTTCTTTTCTTTTTTTCTTTTCAGGATCTTTTTCAATCCTTCTTCTTTTCTTTCTTTTCTTTTTTTCCTTTTTTTTTATTTTCTTTTTTTTTTCCTTATGAGGATTACTATATCTGGATAACCTTTAATGATTGTGAACTTCACTATCCTCTTTTTAAAGTCAAAAACTTTTCACATTCCTTCACTTAACAAATTTATATTAGCTTAAAGATTTTATAAAGTTTAATTCTTTTCTTTTTACATGAATCTTTAAGATGTTTAATACTTCAAAAATATAAATTTCTTTACTTAAAATAGAAAAAAAACATAGTCTTAATCTCTAAAATTATTGAAAATTTTTACTTAAGCTTACTATATATTTAGAAACATAAATATAGTTATCTAAAGTTAACCTCTAATACCAAATGCCATGTTAATTTAAAATTTTTGAAAATATAGCTAAGTGAGGACAAATAAAATTAAGTTTCTTTCTTT
>NW_018218721.1:94315-99299 GCF_001263595.1 Phalaenopsis equestris
AAGTTCCTCCCCCCCCCCCCCCCCCTCCCCCAAAACTTAAATTTTTATAAGATTTGCATGAAGAACTTAAAAAATAAAGGGTGAAAGAAAACATTAAATACATAATGAAATAACTTACCTGTGAAGGTTCTGATTTGAAATTTATCTCTGAAATATTGTAGGTGCTAATATGAAAAGCTACAAGACTTAAAACATTAAATTATACATAATACATATAAAATCTGCTGAGTCTGCTGAGAAAGAGTTGAAAGAGTTAATTACAATACATCTAACAAAATACTAAAACTAACAACATAACTAACTAGATTTCAAATAACAAACAGTTTTACAATCTATACTTCACAACACAACAAAACAAAGTCTCACAACCTAACAATAAACTGTCTCAATAATATAAAAATGATAAACAACAACATAATAATGTACAATCAAAATATAAACTAAAAGAAAAGATCAAACTAACATATCATCATTCTTCGTCTTCTTCTTCCACATTCAAATTCTGCTGCTGATATGGAGAAAAGTCAGGGTGAGTAGGAAACTGAACTGAATGATCACCCTTCATGTATCTCAACATTGCATCATCATAAGCAGCATCATATTCAAACTTTTGTCTAATCAAATCATCAGTGTGAGCATTTCTGGCCTTCATGTTTTCCATTCTATGATCCATCCTCAATATATCCCTATGTTGTATCATCATCTGTTCCAAAAGTTCTAGGTTGGTAGTGTCAATAGAAGTAAGGATCCTCGAAGTAGAAGGAACATCTCTGGTCTTTTTTCCGGATCTTCATCCAACATGAGATTAATATGTCTTAATATTGGCAGACCCAATAGGTTTTAGAGGCTCAATCCTCTCTTCCTCTGGTTTATAATCAGCTATTGCCTATTCACAAAGTCAGAAGATAAGTGTAGGGTGTGCCAATCCACCAGTGGTCTCTCCAAAAGCAATAGATAGAGTATTCATATAAATAATAGAGCCTACATTTATCCTCAACACTTGCAAGATGCAAAAGTTTAGGATAGCTCTATCCTTTGTAACCTCACTATGATGATTAGATGCAAAAGTTTAGGATAGCTCTATCCTTTGAAACCTCACTATGATGATTTGTCAGTATCATTCTTCTAGAAATAAAATAGTGTCAAGCCTTAAATACGACATTAAACATTGAAAGAGGAAAGTTTACTTTAACTCCATTCTTCACTTTCCAGGTTCATCTTCCATCAGTAAGAAAAGAAATAACCTCATCCAAAGCCTCATTTGTAGCAGAAAACAATTTATACTGACAACTGTAAACATCTTCTAACTGATAAAACTCATTTATTTTTCTTGGAGAAAACTCTACCTTTTTCCCACGAACAAAAACAAAATCATCAAAAGTCTCTTTTAAATTGGCATAATATTCTATTACTGCACCAATAATCGCCTCAGTAGTAAAATAACAAAAATTTTCCCACTGCCGAGCATTAATTAATCGCTCGACTTCTCCACCCAAATTTTTAAATCCACGATCCAGAATCAGTTTTTTATTTTCAAGTAGATTATGGAAACGAAGCTTTGAAGTTAACAAATTTTTGCTCGTCATAGTCCACTTTTTTTTTTCCTTTGCACATTTGAGGTGCCATGGTAAATCTAAGAAAATTTTAAAAAAATCCGAATAAATCCCAAAATTTTGAAAATCACAATGTAAAACACTTTAAACTCAAATCTACTAAGTAAGAGTTCTTCACCAAAGGATTTTCTCAAAATCTTCCAAAAAAAATTTAAGATTTTTGGATGTCGGCAATGTGAGATAAATCCTTGGTGAAAATAAAAAATTTTTAGTTCAAAGTATAGCTCTTACCTGAAGGAGATCAAATCCGAAGTTCCTTTGCCTTGAAATTGCCCCAAATTCGAGAAAATGTGTCTCAAAGGGTAAAAATGGAGTTTTATGGTACAAATCACGAATTTAAAGGGGTTTAGGCTATTCATATGGAAGTTGAGATTGACTGCAAAGTAAGAAAATTGTGGAAGGATGACCAAGTTCATAAATTGACCCATTCATAATAATACCCATAGCATATTTAAAAATGATGCATATTTAAAAAATAGCATATTTAAAAATGATAGACCCTACATCAATGTGCTTTTCCATTTGAATGCAGTAGTTTAAGATAACACTTTCTTTGGTGACTCCATTAATCTTCATAGTAGGGAATAATTTTGCAGAAATGAAGAAATTCCACTGCTTCGATATTAGATTAAGTAATGAAGCAGATAAACTAACATATCCCTCATCTTGTATTTCTCAAATATCACTTTCATCCATTAGAAAATTATCGACATCTTGCGTCAAATCTCTCATTGTGATGAAATTTGTATAATAAAAGATTAGAACGTTTTCTATCATATATAACTCATTAATTCGCACCAGAGTAAATGGTACAGCCTTACCTCGTATGAAGACAACTCCTTGGGTAATTCCATGTAAGTTAGCATACAATTCCTTTACTACTGGTACAACAATTGCAGCGGTAGTGTAGCACAGAACTTCACATCGTCTTTGTACAATGATTTTATCAATCATAGAACTTGGATTAATCAATCCATGATTGACAAACCCACTCTCCTTGATCAATCTCTTCTTCGTAATAACCTTGTCGTATAATCTCTGCACGTCAAAACTGATAAACTTTCTTCTATTAAAAACTCTATACTTAGAAGTAATTCTAGAATTGGAAGCCATGGAATTCAAAAATAGGAAGTTCCGGGTCATCTAAGGTAGTTTTTAGGACTTTAAAAACACCTCTCGGCAGTTATTATGGAGCGAAATCTCGCCAAAGTCCGCTAAATTCATCCTGAACCGTTAAACTGCTATCGGTGCCGTCGGCGCTCCCGAAGGCACTGTCGGCGTCCTAGCTCGTGTATATGACATCGTCGGCGCCCATTTTGGCGCATCGACGCCAGAGGCTAAAATCACTTCTTTTATTTTTTTTGGTTCAATTCAATTTCAATTTTTTCTCCAATATCAATATTTGTCTTAATTTATAATATATAAAATTGTATAGGATTATTATATATTAATATATAAACACTTATCACATAAAATAGTAATAACATAGACATATATGTATGGGTTGCCTCCCACAAAGAGCTTGGTTTAACTTCGTCAGCCTGACACACCATTTTTTTAGTTGGGTTGACTTAACATTAAAGCTTCCTTAAATTGTATTCATAATAGTGTTTCAATTGATACCCATTAACTTTAAATATCTTTTCTATATTCATAACAGTGTTAGGATCTTTAATAACAACAGTTCCATTATGATATACTTTAATTACTTTAAATGGTCCTAACAATTTAGATTTCAGTTTCCCTTGAAATAATCTCAATTTTGTATTATATAATAAAACTTCTTGTCCAGGTTCAAACTTCTTCTTAATAATCTTCCGATCATGCCATATTTTCATTTTTCTCTTTATAGATTTCTATATTATCATATGCTTCCTTTCTAATCTTTTCAAGTTCATTGAGTTACAATAATCTTTTCTCACCATCATCTTTTAGATTAAAATTAAATTCCTTAATAGCCTAAAATGCTTTATGCTCCTATTCTACTGGTAAATGACATATTTTCCAAAAAATAAGTCTATATGGGGACATTCCTATAGGAGTCTTATAAGCAGTTTTATATGCCTATAATAAAGTATCTAATCTTGCAGACCATTCCAATTTATATAGATTTACAGTTTTTTCTGAAAATTTTTTTATTTCACTATTTGATATCTATGTTAGACTGCTAGTCTGAGGATGATAAGCAATAGATAATCTATGCATAATATCATATTTCTTAATTAATTTCTCAATTCTCTTATTCATAAAATGAGATCCTCCATCTGTAATAATTACTCTTGACATTCGATATCTTGTAAAAATATTCTTAATTAAAAATTTAGAAACACTCCGAGCATCACATCTAGGAACAATAATAGCTTCAATCCATTTGGATATATAATCAACAACAAGTAATATATATAAATTTCCAAATGAAGGCATAAATGGTCCAAAAAAATCTAATCCCCACACATCAAAATTTTTAACTTCTAATGTGTAATTTAGGGGCATTTCATTTCTTCTAGCAATATTTCCTACTCGCTGACATCGATCACATATTTTAATATATTCATTAACATCTATAAAAAATGTAGGCCAATAAAATCCAGCTTGTAAAATTTTATATGCAGTTCTATTTGTTCCAAAATATCCTTCAAATTCATAACCATGACATCTTTCAATTATTTGTTGAGTTTCTTCATAAGGCACACACCTTATAATAATTAGATATTTACACTGTTTATATAAATATGGGTCATCCCAAAAATAGAATTTTGAATCATAAATAAATTTCTTTAGTTGTGGGTTTTTAATATCAGGTGGTAGAATATCACTTACAATATAGTTTACTATATCAGCATACTACGGTATATTCATTTCATCAATACTACATAATTGTTCATCAGTAAAATTTTCTAAAATTTCATTTGCAAAATTAGTTAATTTTCCAATTTATATTCTAAACAAATTATCATTTCCCTTTCTATCAATCACTGTCAAATCAAACTCTTGCAATAGAAGTATCCATCTAATTAATCTTGGTTTAGCATCCTTCTTTTGCATTAAGTATTTAATAGAAGAATGATATGTATGCACTATACATTTAGTTTCAATTAAATAAGGTCTAAATTTATCAAAGGTATAAACAATAGCTAATAACTCTCTTTCAGTAGTATTATAATTAATTTAAGCATCATTTAGAGTCTTACTAACATAATATATAACTTTAAAACTTTATCGTGCCTTTGTCCTAATACATCCCCAATAGCATAATCACTAACATCGCACATTATTTCAAATAGTTTTTCCCAGTCAAGTGGTACTACTAGGTGCAGTGACTAATTTTTTCTTTAGTAATTTAAATGCTTTTATGCATTCCTCATCAAAAT
>NW_018218721.1:99309-119386 GCF_001263595.1 Phalaenopsis equestris
TAGTTATTTTTGAAAATTTTTTTATGTAACGCCTGTAGATTCCAGCATGTCCTAGAAAACTTCTTACCCCTTTTACGTTAATAGGTGGTGGTAATTTTTTAATAACTTGAAATTTTACTGGATCTACTTTCATACCATTTTCAGAAATTTTATGCCTAAGTACAATTCCTCCTGTAACCATAAATTGACATTTTTCCCAATTTAATACTAGGTAGATTCTTTCACATACTTCTAGAACTTTTTCTAAATTATTTAAACATAATTCAAACAAAGTTCCAAATATAGAAAAATCTTCCATAAACACTTCCATTCCATGTTCAATAAAATTATTAAAAATTGACATCATACATCTTTGAAATGTTGCAGATGCATTGCATAGTCCAAAAGACATTCTACGAAAAGAAAATGTTCCATATGAGCTTGTAAATGTTGTTTTCTCTTGATACTCTCAAGAAATTGGAATTTGGTGATAACTGATATCTCCATCTAAAATGCAATAATATTTGTTTCTAGCCAATCTATCCAACATTTGGTCTAGAAAGGGTAAAAAAAAGTGATCTTTTCTGGTGGAGTGATCTTTTCTGGTGGCGGTGGATATATTTAATTTTCTATAGTCAATGCAAATTAGCCAACCAGTCACTTGTCTTGTTGGAATTAATTCATTTTTCTCATTTTCTTCAACACTCGCTCCTCTTTTCTTCGAAACACATTGAATTGGACTTATCCAAGCACTGTCTGAAATATGATATATAATTCCAACATCTAACCATTTTAAAATTTCTCTTTTAACAACTTCTTTCATTATTGGGTTTAATCTCCTCTGAGGATCAGCTTTAGGTTTGTATTGTTCATCTAATAGAATTTTGTGCATACAAATAGAAGGACCAATTCCTTTAATATCTACTAATGTCCATCCAAAAGTCTTTTTATATCTTTTCAACATCTCTATTAATTTTTGTTCTTGAATTTTAGTTAACTCTGAAGATACAATAACAGACAATGTAGATGACTCTACTAAAAATACATATTTTAAATGGATAGGTAATATCTTCATTTCAAGTTCAAATGGTTTAATACTTGAAGGAATAAGATTTTAATTATCGTTTTCCACAAGTCTAAAGTTTCAAATTTTCCCTGAATATAATCCAAATCTTCTTCTTTTATCTCGTCCTTATTTTCAAAAATTTCTCCTTTCCTTAATTTGTCTTCAAACTCACTCTTAAATTGCTCATTACTCAGATAATCAGTTACTTCCATCCCGAAACATTCATTATCTTTTTTCATTATCTTTTTCTATATCTTTTTCTATTGTAGGATATTTCATAGCTTTTGCTATGTTAAATGTTACTTCTTGATCATTAAAAACCCTATTCTTTCTAAATTTTAAACATTAACTCTCATTATTAATTATCCTTCTCTCCCTGTTGTCACATCTCTCCCTGTTGCAAGAAATGGTCTTCTTAAAATAGTAGGAATTTATTTATTTTTCTCCATATCCAATACTATAAAGTTTATAGGGAGAATAAATTTATCCACTTTTACTAACACATCTTCTATAACTCCTTTTTGATAAGTTATTGATGACCAGCTAACTGAAGAGTTACAGTAGTAGGGGAAATTTCTCCTAAATCTAAGCATTTGAAAACAGATAAAGGCATAAGATTGATACTTGCTCCTAAATGACATAAAGCTTTTCTAAAAAACTTTTCACCAATAGCACAAGGTATAGCAAAACTATCACGATCTTTTAATTTCTTAGGAAGCTTTTTCTGAATAATAGCGCTACACTCTTCACTGAGTGCAACGGTCTCGTGATCTATAAAATTCTTTTTCTTGTTTAATATATTCTTCATAAATTTCACATAAATTGACATTTGTTTCAAAGCTTCAACAAAAGGAATGTTTATCGTTAACTTCTTAAGGATTTCCAAAATTTTTTTAAATTGTTTATCTATATTCTTCTGCTTCAATCTTTGAGGAAACGGAGGTAATGATTTCTTTAAGGGACTTTGTGTTTGTTCATTTTCATTTTGTTCACTTTCCATTTCTTCCTTCTCTTCATCAACTTCAGTTTCTTTTTGGATCCTTATTTTAACTTCTTTTTCACTTCGTAATTGAATTATTTTAATTTGTTCCTTATTTTGATCTTTTGGATTAACTTCCACAGTACTTGGAAGAATTCCTGAAGGTCTGTTACTAAGTGCAGTAGTAATATGTCCTAATTGATTTTCAATATTTCTAATAGTAGCCCCTTGATTCTGTATTTGATTCCTCATGTTCAACATTACTTCTTCCATTATCAACTTCTTTTCCTTAACTTGTGGGTTAGGGTTAGAGTTAAATCTAGGAGGATAATAAGGTCGATAATTAGAATTTCCTTGTTTGTTCAAATTTTTAGAAGGATTCACCAAATTGTTATAATTATTCCAACTAAAATTAGGGTGATTTTTTCATCTGGGGTTATAATAATTAGAATAAGGATTGTTATTTTGATTATTAATAGCATTTAAAGTTTCATAAGATGATTGAGTATCAATTATCTACCCTAGTGAATTTTCTTCTAATATTGGGGATATTTGAGAATAGTTTACACCAATTTGATCAATATTTTTTGAAATAGCAGCAATTTGGGATGCAAAAATAGACATTGCATCAGAATCATGAATACTAGCTACTATCTTAGGATTTACTCTTTCAGAGGGCCATTGAAAATTGTTAGTAGTTATTTCTTTGATTAAAAAGTACGCTTCATCAAAATGTTTTGACATTAGTGATCCACCTGCGTCAGCATCAATAATAGATCTAAGTGATCCTACTAATCCATTGTAAAAGGTTTGAATTATTAACCAATCTGGTAAAGCATGGTGTGGACATTTCTTAAGAAAATATTTAAATCTTGCCCAAGCTTCATATATCGATTCCCTTTCAAACTGGCAAAAAGATGTAATGTCTTTCCTAAGCTTAGCAGTTTTTGAATGGGGAAATTATTTAGTAACAGATTTCTGCGCTAAATCAGCCAAAGTTTTGATAGATCCAGGTGCTAACAAATTTAAACATATCTTAGCTTTAGCCCTCAGTGAGAATGGAAAAAGTTTAAGTCTAATAGCATCATCTGAAACACTATCATATTTAAATGTAGCATAAAGTTCTAGAAAATTGGCACAATGTAAATTTGGATTTTCAGTTGGTACTCCCCAAAACTGATTATTTGACACCATTTAAATAATAGCAGGTATAAGTTCAAATAAATTAGCCACTATAGTAGGTTTTTAAATACTAAAATGAAGTTCATCTACTATAGTGTTTGCGTAATCTCTTAAAGGTCTAAATTCTTGATGAATTTTAGCATTTTGATTATTGTGGTTAGTCATTTCTTGAAAATTTTGAACTCTTTCGGTATTTTTTATTTTTTTTATTTGTCTATTAGTTCTTTATAATTCAGAATTGTAGGCCACAAGTCTTTTAGAACCTGAACTACACATAAATTACGGTAAAATAAAATAAATATCTTAAAAATACACTTAAAAAAAATAAATTTTTTTAAGATTTTTAATTTTCTTAATATTTATATAGTTATATTATCTCTAAATTTTCTAATTTACCAAATTTATTTAATTTATCATTACCCTCCTCGGCAACGGTGCCAAAAACTTGATCCTGAAATTTTTGTGGTATAGTTGAGCAAAATATATAAAGTTGACTCCGCTATGTGATGGTGCCAAAAACTTGATGCTCTAAATATAAAATAAGAAATTTAAGCAATTAATGTTGGGATTCTACGCAAGTATACATATCATTATCAAGTAATAAAAGAATTTCTATTTAAGTCACAAATATCGATCCCACGGGGAAGATTTAAATTTGAGATGATAAATTTACTAGGAAATTCACAGAAAGGTATTATTTAACTATTAGTAAAACTGAAATGCAATGTTTAAAACAGTAACTACTAAACTATTTAACTATGTTTATATGATGAAGATTTCTTATGTGAAAAAACATCTTTCCCACTACAATGAGATTTTGGTAAAATGAGATGAGATAAATGGTTTAATATGTATTGTGCCAAATAAGAGCAATTTTAATTATCTACCTTGATACACTGTTATTGAAAATCATTGGTTAATCCCAGGTTTAGTCCCTAAATCCGTGGCTAGGCTAGGAGGATACTGACTCCCACTTCCCTTCACCTGAAGGCTAACTCTCGCTTTAGTTTCTAAACACTAAGACCGAATTGGGGATTTTAATCTATCACCCTAAAATCTCCAATTCTACACCCAACAAAGTATATTTTCCTATTTATTTGCACTTAATCCTATGAATGAAATACTCCTTCATGGGCTTAAATGTGATCCTCACTCTGTTTTAGAACTTATACTCCATTTCCAGGATCATATGTTTCACAACACATTTTAATAATTCAATTGGCCAGATCAAACAGTAAATTAATTTCAGAGTTAAAAATCATCACAGTTTATTTTATATTTTAACATTGGCACATCCAATTATTTCTTCATTTTACCATATCTCAGAATAGGGAGAAAGATAAAAAAAACTACTCAGACTTCAGCAGAAAGATACAACAAAACAGAAATTTTATATATAAAAGAATGTTCATACAACACTAATAAATAAACAACCCTTATCTGAAACTCTTTCTTAAAACAAATCCCTTGTAGCCTCTCTTTGACTCTCAGCCTATCCTAAGAAATGTAGGAAGAAGAAATCTCTCACTTTTCTCCTTCTCCAACACTCTTAGAAAAGAATTCACACTTAATCTTACCACAAAAACTCTAAACTCTTAAAGATAACTCACTAATAGACTCTTGAATGGTGGTGTAATGAAGATAGAAAAAGTGTATGGAGACGAGGTGTGGCGATTGAAAGCAAGGAGGAATGAGGAGAAGCCCTTTTTTTGGTCAATTTCAGCCCCAAATATAGCCTAGAGTCAGTTCTCCAATAGGTGCATCCAAAAACTCTTCAAAAACATCCAAATTTGTCGAATCTTCTAGAAATGATGGTTGAACCAACATTAGCGCCGTCGGCTCTAGTGTTCTATAATTAATTTCGTTGTTCTCTGTCAAACGGCACAGTTGGTGCCCAGTCTGGAGCCGTCGGCGCCGAACAAAGCTCTAACTTCTCCATTTTGACTCCAAATTTCATCATTTTTTGCTTATTTTTCGCTCTAAGTCCTAAAAATCAATAACCTGCAAGAAAATAATAAAAATACCTTCCATTAAAGTGCAATATCACCAAAAATAAGTATGAAATATGAGTCTAAAAATGCATATATTTTTGGTGTATCAGCCACCTCTGCTGGCAGTACCCTAGTTTCTCTCTATTTCGCTCTGTTTCAGCTCCAATATGCTCCAAGTGTTTATACCTACAAGATAAACATAAAAATAACATTTCTTCATATTGTAATTTCATTCAAAAACATGTGTTAAATATAAAAGAGATTAAGCATAGAAAGACATATCAAAATGCGCTTGATCAGAATTTTCTTCCTTGCTCAATTTGACTCCAAATTACACCTTTTTTTGTTAAAACTCTATTTCTTGCACCTCTAATAAAAAACATGCAAAATACATTGCATTAAAGTTCAATATCATTAAAACTATACATAAAGTGAGCATTAAATGAATATTTAAAATAGGTAATTTTAAGATGGTTCATCAATTTACACCGATAACTATGGGTTGCCTCTCACAAAGCACTTCGTTTAACGTCGTCAGCCCGACATATCCAATATTTTACTCAAATCGACCCAGGCACAGGATCTCTTCAAATGTAGGACTATTTTTAATTATATAAGGTTTTAATCTGTGTCCATTTACTTTAATCATTCTTCCAATTTTTTGGATCTTTAATTTTAACAACTCCATAAGGATAGACACTTATTACAATAAATGGCCCCGACCACCTAGACTTAAGTTTTCTGGAAATAATTTTAATCTTGTATTATGTAGTAAAACCTCTTGTTCAGACTCAAAATGTCTTTTCAAAATTCTCCGCTCATGTCACATTTTCATTTTCTTCTTATAAATTTTAACTATTTCACATGATTCATTTTCAAATTATAAATAAATTCTTTTATAACCCAATATGCTTTATGTTCTATTTCAACAGGTAAATGACATGTTTTTCCAAATATGAGCATATATGGTGACATTCCTATAGAAATTTTATATGCAGTCCTATATTCCCATAATGCATTATCTAGCCTAGCAGACCAATCTTTCATGTTAGGATTAACAGTTTTTTCTAATATTCTTTTAACTCCACGATTGGACACTTCAGCAAGACCACTAGTTTGAGGAGGATAGGTAGTTGTAATTCTGTGCTTAATTTCAAACTTTTGAGTTAATGTTTCAATTTTTCTACTCTTAAAATAACTTCCACATCTATAATAATTACTCTCGACACTCCAAATCTAGTAAAAATATTTTTCTTTAAAAATTTTGTAACACACTTAGCATCACAGCGAGTTAAAGCAACGACTTCAACCCATTTAGAAACATAATCCACGACTATCAAAATATAAATTTTTTTTAGAAGATGGTATAAATGTTTCCATAAAATCTAAACCTCAAGCATTAAAAATTTCAAATTCCAAAGTAAAATTTAGGGGTATTTTATTTCTTCTAGAAATATTGCCTACTCTTTGACATCGATAACTTATTTTTACAAAAATATTAGCATCCTTAAATAAATTAGACCAATAAAATATAGATTGTAAAATTTTATATGCAGTTTTATCAACCTTGGAATGTCCCCTAGAATCTAATTTGTGACATTTTTAAATAATTTCTTGACTCTCTTCAATTAGTGCATATCTTCAAATGATTAAGCCCTTATCTTGTTTATATAAATATGGGTCGTCCAAAAAGTAAAATTTTGCATCGTGAATGAACTTTTTCATTTGGTGGCTATCTAATTCGCAGGGTAAAATGCTACTAACTAAATAGTTAACTATATTAGTATACCACTAAATTTGCCATTCAGAAATCACATAAATTTGTTCATTAGGAAAATCTTTATTTATCTAATCATTAAAGTCACCATTATTTTTCCGTTCAAGCCTTGATAAATGATCAGCAGTTTCATTATCTATACTTTTTCTATCTACTACTTGAAAATTGAATTCTTGCATTAGATGGACCCATCTAATTAATTGTGCTTTTGCATCCTTCTTCAACATCAAATATTTTATAGCAGAATAATCAATATGCACAACATATTTTGCTCCAATAAGATAAGGTCTAAATTTATCAAAAGCATGCACTATTTCCAATAACTCTTTAGTAGTGGTAGAATTAATTTGAGCTTCATTAAGGGTTTTACTGACATAGTATACAACTTTAAAATTTTATCGTATTTTTGTCCTAATGCTCAAATAGCATAATCACTAGCATCACACATTAATTCAAAACATTTTTTCCAATCAGGTGAAACAATAATAGTTGTAGTGATTAATTTTCCCTTTAATAAATTGATGACATTTATGCATTCCTCGTTAAAATAAAATTTTGTGTCTTTCTAGAAGATGACATAGATGCTTGGCAATTTTTGAAAAATCTTTAATATATCGCCTGTAGAACCCAACGCGTTTTAGAAAATTTCTTACTCCTCTCACCATAGTAGGAGGTGATAATTCATAAATAAATTGAATTTTTGCTGGATTTACTTCCCTGCAATTTTCAAAAATATTATGTCCTAACACAATTCCTCCTATCATCATAATTGACATTTTTCCCAGTTGAGAACTAAATTTGATTCTTTGCGGTGTTTTAGAACTCTTGTTGAATGATCTAAATATGAATTCAAAGAGGGTCCAAAAACTGAGAATTCATCCATAAAAAAATCAATTCCTTTCTCAATTAGGCTGCAAAAAATAGAAATCATACGTCTTTGAAAAGTATTAGGTGCATTGAATAAACTGAATGACATTCTTCTAAAAGAAAAAGTCTCATATGGACTAGTAAATGTTGTCTTTTCTTGCTCCTCAGGAGCTATGGGTATTTAGTAGTATCCACACTAGCCATCCAAAAAGTAAAAATAAATATGCCCCACTAGTCTATCCAACATTTGGTCTAAGAAAGGTAGAGGAAAATGATCTTTTCTAGTGACTATATTTAATTTTCTATTATCAATACAAATTATCCACCTAGTGACATATCTAAATGGAATTAATTCATTCTGCTCGTTAACAACTACAATCACTCCTCCATTCTTAGGAACATAATGAGTAGGACTAACTTTAAGAACTGTAAGAAATAGAATAAATGATTCTAGCATGGAACCAATTTAAAATTTCTTTCTTAACACCTTCTTTCATTATAGGGTTTAATCACATTTGTTGATCAGCCCTAGGCGTATGATTATCTTCCATCAAATTTTTGTGCATACAAATTGAATGACTAATTTTTTAATATCAGTTAATGTCCAATCAAAGGCTTTCTTATGATTTTTCAATGTTTCCATTAATTTTTATTTCCGTTGTTCTGTCAAGTCTGAGGATTTTATAACTTGTAATATAAATGAATTCCTTAAAAATGCATACTTTAAATGAGTAGAGAGCACCTTCATTTCAAGTTCAAGAGTTTTTCTATTGAAGGAATCAGAGGATTACTATTTTTAGCAATATCTAAAATTTCAAAATTTTCTTGAATAAAATTTAAATCCTTAATATTTATCTCAGTTGATTTATCTTGCAAATCAATTTCCTTTTTATCCTCCCTTTTCTTGATTAGTTATGACTTCACACCTTTCTTGTAAATGATTAATAATTAAGTAATCAATAATATCCATTATGTAACATTTATTATCTTTTCCTTTACCTGGATACTTCACTGATTTCAGTACATTAAATATAACTTCCTGGTTATTAAATCTACTCGTTAACTCTCCTTTCTGCACATCTATCACGCTCATCCGGTTGCAAGGAAAGGTCTCCCCATATTGATAGGAGTTTCTTTATCTTCCTCCGTATCTAGCACAATGAAATCAACTGGGAAGATAAATTTATGCACTTTAACCAAAACAACTTCTATAACCCCCTTAAAATAAGTGACCGATCGATCAACTAACTGCAGGGTTACATTAGTGGGAGAAATCTCTCCTAAATCTAACCTTCTAATGTAGACAGTGACATGAGATTAATGCTAGCACCTAAATCACATAAAGCTTTTCTAGAAAATTTTTATTCAATCACACAAGGTATAATGAAGCTACAAGGATCTTTAAGTTTTTGAGGAAGCTTTTTTTGAATTATTGCACTACATTCGTCTCAATGTGCAACCGTTTCATAATCTCCAAACTTTCTTTTATTGTTTAATATTTCTTTCATAAATTTGACATAACATGACATCTGTTCCAAAGCTTCAGCAAAAGGAATGTTGATAAGCTTCTTAAATATCTTTAAAAAATTTGAAAATTATTGATCCAGCTTTTGCTCTCTAAGTCTTTGAGGAAAAAGAGATCGTGGTCTTTCTAAATTAATCTTAGTTGGAGAGACTGGTTTTTCTACATCTTTAGGAATAATTTCTTCAAGTTTTTCAGTTTCTTTATTCTCTCCCTCAACTTCAATATTTTTTTTGAATTCCAACTTTTAACTCCCTTACACTCCTAAGTTGTAAGACTTTAACTTGCTCTTTTTCTTTGTTTTTGTATTTATGATTTATTTCAACATTACTAGGAAGTGTTCCCTGAGGCCTATTATTAAGTGTGTTAGCAATTTGTTCCAATTGAATCTCAATATTTCTAATTCCAACACTTTGACTTTATTTTTGATTCTCCACATGTAACAGCACTTCTTCTAGAAAAATTCTTCTCCTTACTTTATTGGTTACTACTAAATCCAGGAGTATAAGAAGGTCTATAGTAAGTACTACCCTGGTTGTTCCAATTTTCTTATGGGTTTGCTTGATATTTCCCCCATTGTTGACTTCCACCATTAGAATTGTTATTTAAGTTAAAGTTGGGGTATTTTTTACAACCTGGGTTGTAATAGTTAGAATATGGATTAATGGGTCTATTGTTAATTGCATTAAAAGTTTCTAATGATGTTTGAGAATCAATCATCTGCTCTAATGAATTTTCTTCAATCACATGAGGTGTTCAAGAAAAAATCATTCTAATTTGGTTTATCTTCCTAGATAATGCAACAACTTGAGATGTTATCATCAAAATTGCATGAATATGGCTACTCTCTTAGGATTTACCCTTTTAAAGGGCCATTGAAAGTTATTCATAGCCATATCTTCAATTAATTCATAAGCTTCATCAAGTTGTTTTGACATTAATGAACCTCCAACAGTAGCATCTATGATATATCTGAGGGATCCTACTAACCCATTATAAAATGTTTGAATAATTAACCAGTTCAGTATGACATGATGTGGACCTTTTCTAAGGAGTTCTTTAAATCTTTCCCAAGCTTCATGTATTGACTCTCTTTCATACTGAGTAAAAGAAGTAATATCATTTTTAAGCTTAGCAGTTTTTTGAGGAAAATACTTAGCCATATAATTTTGTGCTAAATCCATTCAAGTTTTAATATATCCAGGTCCTAACGAATCCAACCATATCTTAGCTTTATCCCTTATTGAAAAAGGAAAAAGTCTAATTTTGACAGCATCGTTTAATACACCATCATATTTAAATGTAACACATAGTTCTAAAAAATTTGCTAAGTGTATTTTTGGATCCTCAGATGGTGTTCCCCCAAACGAATTATTTTGTACCATTTGTATAATAACAAGTTTAAGTTCAATTGAGTTAGCCGCTACAGCAGAGGCTTGTATGCTTTAGTGTATTTCATCTATTGTAGGCTTTGCATAGTCCCTTAAAGGTCTTTGTATTTGATGATGTTCTTGTTCAGTAGTTTGATTTTCAAAATTATTTTGTGATGTGTTTGTCATTTCTTGAAGTTGATGAAGTCCTCTTTATTTCTAATTTTTCTTATCATTTTCTCAAACTCAAAATCGTAAGACACTAAACGTTTGGACCTCAAATTATGCTACAAAAGTTAAAAATTTAGAAAATAAAAATACTCCTAAATTTTTTTTAAAAAGTTTTTAATTTTTAATTAATTTTTTATGTTTATATGTTTTTTAAAATTAAAAAGTAATAAAAATAAAATTTAATTCTCCAAAAATAGGCTTACAGTCCAAATAAATTTTCTACGTAAAAAAATACGGTTGCATCCCCGACAACGACGCTAAAAACTTGACCCGACGCAATTATGGGGATATTTTATATTCCAATAGATTGCCGAAAGCTTGACCCAATTTATATTTTAGTAGCTAGTGTGAACAAATAAAATGATTAGGAATAAAGAATAAGCTTTCACACTAGGGGTATTACGCAAGATACATATTGTTTCAAGTAATATAAAGCTTTCTTTAAAAACCCCAATATCAATCCCACAAAGAAGCTGTAACTTTTGAAAATGACTTAGAAAAACTTATATTAAAACTACAAACACAATTAATAGAAGAAAGTGTTGAAATACTTTGAAAATATTAAAACTATATATATGCAAGAATTAATTCTAAGCAGAAAGTGAATGCAAGTTTTATAACTTAACACTGAAAAAGATCTTTCCCCTTGCAAAGAAATCATAATCAATGTAAGATTTGAATATTTGAAAATATAAAATGTTGTATTGTGACAAATAGGAACATACCCATTCTTTACCCCCTTTTGATGCATGTAAAGAACATTGACTAATCTTAAGTTTGTTTCCTAGTTGTATAGTAGTACTAAGTAGATTCTGGTCTTTCACCTCTAGATTATCCACTATGCCCTCTCTATAAGACCTACCAGGGGCTCAGGTTCCAAACTCAAGACCAAATTGACAAAACAATTTAGCTTATCACCCGAAATATCAATTCTACACCCATCAAAACTTATCTCCCTATCTATTTGCACTAACCAGTGAACTGAGTCGACATCTCATCCTAAAGGTTAACGTGGTACTCACAAGTTGGGTGAAATCATAGCCCTTCCGAGTCTTATATTTTGCAATGGATTTTAACCTCACATATGACTAGTTTGCAAAGTCAATGAAGAACCAGTGAAAATACCATCACAAAATTTAAAAATAAAAGAAATCTTCAAATCATTCTCATCCTACATGATTAATTCTCATAACAAGGAGAAAGAAAGAAAACTACTCAGAATTCATGGAAATAACACAAAAACATATAGATTTGTATTTAAGATCAAATTTACACATGAAATTATAACTTAAACAAAAATACAAAATACTTATCTTAGTCATTGACTAATCTTAAGTTTGTCAAATTTGATGGAAACATTTATACAAAAATATTACAAAAATATTAGCATCTTTTATTTTTAACCTTAAGTTTGACATCGATAACTTATTTTTACAAAAATATAAGAATCTCGAAATCCCCAAGAGGCACATTAATTCTCCAAAAGCAAATCCTGAAGTCCCCTTGAAGTAATCTTCAAACTCTTCTCAAAAGAAAAAAACACTAAGACTCTATTCTACTCTCTAATCTAGTGAAATGAAAGTCCTCTTTAAACTCTTTTCTGACCATCTTATATAAGAATCTCGAAATCCCCAAGAGGCACATTAAACATCCCTTAAAAAATTGTCTAAATTCAAAGAATCACCAAGAAAAACCGTAATTGGCGCCTAGGCGCCAGTCTTCGTCCGTCTCTGACACTTAAGCGCCAGAAGTGGCTTTTAGGCGCCACTGCTCCACAACATCGTTTCGCCTTCATTTTTCTCTCCTTTTGTTTTAAACTCCATTTCTTGTATCAGAAACCAAAAACATGCAAAATACCTTTCACTAAGTTCAATATCCTAAAAAATGTACATAAAATGAGTATTAATGTATATTTAAAACATGTAATTTTGAGGTGTATCATCGTCTCTCTACCTTGAAGTGAGAGAAGGCTTTAAAAGCTGAGGTGAAGGTGAAATAATTTAAGGCACGAGCGATATCAGTTGAGGATCATATGACTTTAATAGAAGCTTAGTTGGAGGAGGTAGAGACAGAGTTGGAGATCGCGTGGGTATCCATTGTTCAAGAGGAGGATGTAAAAGTGATAGAGTAGGAGGCCATGATGAAGATGCCCAAAGAGTTTGTATGATACTCAAATCGTACATCTAGAGACATGCACTAAGTTTGTCATCGACCAATTTATTAGAGTTGGAATGTTCAACCTTAAGTACTTTGATCTCGATGAGTTCAAATAAAAATTTCATCGCTTTTTTCAACATTAACTTCAGAGAGGAGTTAGAGGGCGATAATGTGGTGGATGGTAGGCCATCTAACACTCAACTGAAGATTTCTAGATAAGGAAAAATTTTATTAAAAAAAAGTTATGTAACCAAATAATGATATACGACCATCGGTCAATTTTTACCTGCATTACTTTTCTTTCTTTACCTACTTTTGCTCGATTATGACATATTACATTATTCTCTAGTATTTTTAGCCAAATTTGATGTGTTTTTCATCTCACTCAAGTCTTATAATGAGACTACCCCCTTTGATTTGCTGAGTCATTGCCTCAAATGATGTTGGCCATTGAGATTTAGTCGATGAGATGATTTGTTCAGTACCCTTAATGTAGCTTATCGTTATTTAGCAAGAAATCATCTCCAACTTTTTGCTAGGCTCAAATTTTAAGAATAGATTTTTGTTGCATGAGTATTGAAGGTGAGCCTTTAATAAGTGTATGCCATTTTGATGTCGAGGTCATTCTCATTCATTTATCCTTTTCTCAATTGCTCGGACAACATGTGGCGCTACCAATTTATTTTGGCATGTCAATGCTTAACTCAAGCCTTAAACTGTGTCTGGCCATGTCTTTTTTTGCGATCGTACAACCCCTCGTAAGGGGTTATTCATCAATATTCTTTTCCAGAGTGATTTTATTGGTACCCTTCACTGTGCTTTGTCGTTACTGGACAGGGAACCACCTCTGTAATTTCATCTGATCAAAATTTGGTGAATCAAGTTTATGATGTGATTTTTGCAAGACTAACCATTACATTTCTAGTTGATTGGACATATCAATGTCGTTGTTGGGTGATTTTTTAATGTCCTCCAATTCCTCGAGTGTCATTTTGATGCCAAAGTGCCTCAACCTATCAAGTTCCCTGAGTGTTGTTCGAATCTTGGGTCATGAACGCATAGTTAGCTAATGTTGTTAATAACATCTTATTAAAATAAAAATTTTTAAGTGTTCAAAATGAAGAACTCCTATATTTTATTATTTACTTCCATACAATGTATTTGATATAAGGAAAAAATTTCTGGAGAACATTCTCGCTCCACATCTTGGGAGCCTATTTCATGGTGTATGTTTTTAGTTTGCAGGGTTCTGAGGAGACTTTTTGGTCGATGATTAATGGGCCGACCCAAGTTTAGTCAAGTTTTTTGACTGCTTGCCCTCGGGCTGCTAGGTCGGCTTTCTTCAGAACTAGGTCATCGGGCATAAAAATCCTCTCTCAGACATTTCTATTGTAGTATTAAGCAGTTCTAATTTTTGCTTCTTCCTGTTGAAATGTTGCATTGGTAAGTTTTCCTTGAATATGTCAGGTTTGAGCATCATCCCTTCATTGATTGCCTTCTTCTAGTCTAAAGTTTCTCTTCATCGAACATGGTGGCTGTAATGAATCTATGGTTGTGGTGTTTATACTCCACTGGGAACATAGATTCTTTCCCATGGAAAAATATGCAAGGAGTTTGTCTGGTTGCTGATGATTGCATGATTCAGTCAAACCATTGGACTGGCAAAAGTATGTCAGCTTAGTTCCCTTTTGCTCATTCAACCTTCTTCTTTAGTGGACTCAAAATAATTTTATTAACATTTTTGCTTGTTTGTTTATCCTGTGATGATGTAAAATTGCAAACCTAAAGTTAATTCCTTGAATTCGACAAACAAATTGTGTTCTATTATCAGTGATAAGAACTTGGGATAAGTCATACTGGCAAATGATGTCTTTCCAGATAAAATTCCAGATGACGTTCATTGTAATCCGCACTAGGGAATTCACTTTAATACACTTTGAAAGTATTCAATGACGATTAAAAAGAGTTTGTGTTGGATTTTTGGAGGAAACAACCTGAAGAATTTTGAGCCCCCAGATGACGAAAGGCTAGGGATTGACAATCAATTATAGTTTTTGGACTGACAGATACTACAATGGAGAATACTTATGGTACTGCTCACATCTCTTAGAAAACTCCTTTGCATCTTTCATGAGAGTCGGCTAGAAGTAGCTTTATCACTGAACTTAAAGTGCCAAGGTATTTACTCTAGAATGACTCCCATATTTGCCAGTGTACTTCCTGAAGAATTTCATTTGTATTATTTTTCTTGGTGCATCTCAGGAATTATGAGATAGCCAATATCTAGAAAGTTTTCCATTTGATCATGAGGTATTACACAACTTTGAACTTGAATATTCTTGGATAATTTTTTTCCACAGGAATCTTTCTGGTATCTAGATATTTGACGTAGGGATTCATCCAACTCTTTATGTTCCTCGCTTCTACCTCCATGGCCTTTGGTTCCTACATGGCCGACCACTGAAGCTTCTAGGGTATCCTTTTTCAAAGAAAATGCTCTTGGATAGAAGGTCAACGACTTCATTTTCTTCTCGAATGATGTGCTCAATTCTGAAGTAAAAAAACTTCTGTCTCCTCCTTCTACTTGTTCAACTACTTAGCCGTCATTTTAGCTCTGACCTTATATACTTTTTTTGAGTCACCCCTTGTTATGAATCTGACGTCACAAGCAGAAGTCGAATGCCCATTTTGTAAGTTAGACAAATGCCAACTTATAGTGTTGCATACTCCACTTGGTTGTTGATGAATTGTAACTCGAGGATGACCGAATCGTAAAGACAGTCTCCAGTCAAGCTACTCAGTGCTAGTCCAATTCCTACTTTCCCCTTACTTGAGGCTTTGTCGACGTGCAAGGTCCTGGTACAGTCGCCAGTGTTAGTTCTTTTGCTCAATTCACCTTTTCAAAAGATATCTACCAGCAAGTTTACTATAGCTTGAGC
Organism: Phalaenopsis equestris; assembly: GCF_001263595.1. NCBI lineage: Eukaryota > Viridiplantae > Streptophyta > Magnoliopsida > Asparagales > Orchidaceae > Phalaenopsis > Phalaenopsis equestris. The sequence goes on from NW_018218721.1 coordinate 115,370, forward strand.
TTTAATCGCTATTCAGGGGATGTTGGTCATATGATATTTTTTGAGCTCTACAACTCACTTCACTAGTACATAAGAATGATCCAACCAAGTGAACACTAAATTAAGGGGGTGATCTGTGATGACTCTAACTAGATGTGTTCAAAAATATGGTTGGATAGTGATTGCATGAGGCAATGGAACTTAGAGCAAACGGAAATATGGTTGGATAGTGCGAGCAGAGAAAATTAGAGCAAAAGGAGCTTTGAGATGAAAAATGATTAAAAAACATTAATTTCCTTATAAAGTACATGAATTTCATGCCTCTGAGAACATGACCTCTGTAGTAAATTTGAAATTGCTTTCTCAGTTTTTTTCAGGCCAAGACTAAGCTAATAGCTTCAAGCCCAACTCCCAAATACATAAAGAGTCCTTCCTTTAAATTTGAACTTTGTAATAGCAGTGTTGAGGATAGTGATTGCTTTAGGCTATGGACCTCTTGCTCACATTTGGTTGACCATTCAAAGCTCTTGGATTTCCTTAATATTTTAAAGAATGCTATAGATTTGTCGCAGACTTCGAAATGAATTGTCACATTTGGTTGACCATTCAAAGCTCCTGGATTTCCTTAATATTTTAAAGAATGCCATAGATTTGTCGCAGACTTCAAAATGAATTGGCTGAGTGTTTCTTTTCAGTTGATCATCTTTTGCACCTCCTTAACATTTTGGGGAGAGGACATATTCAAAAGTACTTTTACTTTCTCCGAGTTTAGCATTATACCTTTGGGAGTCAAGAGGAATCCAAGTAATATGTTGTTTGATGTTATAAATGTGCATTTCAATGGATTGAATTTCATGTTATATTTTCATGGTGTTCAAAATCTTTCTTTTAAATTGCTTCTATGCTATTCGACCGACTAAATTTTGACTAGAACATTTACATAAACTTCAATATTTTTCCTTTTGGATTTAAGAAACTACATCCATTAAAAGCTCATAGATAGCTAACATCCTTAAGCCCAAAGAACGTTACATTATACAATTACATGTCTTCTCATAAAATAAATGCTATCTTCTCCATGCCCCCTAAATGCATTTTGATCAGATGATAGCTGAAGATGGCATCTACGGAGCTTGTTACTGAATGATTGATTACCAAATTTAAAAGACTGTCAATCCTTAGTTGAGAGTAACTATCATTCGGGTACGAAGAGTTTAGGTTCGTGTGTTCACACACATTCTTCATTGTCTTTCAACTTCTAGGACATGATCGCTTTGGAGACTCAGGTTGGGTATTATACATCATGAATTCAGCTCACCTCATTGAGCTTCTGCACCTCTTTGTGGATTGACATGGCCAACACCATGGATGATGTTCTCGTCTTTTGTTTCCTTGACTAGGTTGCTGGATTAATGTTCACACGGTGGCATGCTAAGTTAATCTGTATGTCTGACATTTCAACCACTGATCAGGAAAAATGTCCTAATGCTTGCAGCGAGTTTGGATCAACAAGTCTTTGTACCCTGCACCAAAAATTTCACTACTTTAGGTTACGGTTCTTCTTGAGGGTTCTGCTCTTGGAAACCTTCCTGAAGTAGTGTGTGGGTCAATTACACCATCTGACTCGCCATTTAATATTTAAGCTTCTAAATTTGTTGATGCACAAATCCCTTCACGTACTAAATGTTTTCGGTGTCTCCCAAATGAGTTCATTCTTTGTGGTGTGCTCCTCTTCTTATTGATGCCATAATTCTATGCTCATCACACCTTTTAGAATATTGAATATAGATTTATTGAGAATCACACCTAAGGTATAGAGCATAAGACAGATAAGAGAAAAAAAAGAGAGGGAGATTGTATGTGTGAGAGAGAGTGCACAATAACACAAGCTTTTTTAGAGTAAATTTAGTAGTCCTTCATTTTTAGAAATGACCTAATTATAGATTTTGGGCTATCTAGTATTAAATTACATGAATGTCCTTATTTTAATAAAGATATTACAAGTTATTACGACACCTTTTCAAATTTGTAATAGACTTCATCACTATTTCATATTCACAACTTACATTAACATCGTTTCCTATTCATAATTTGCTTGAGGAGGGGCATCTAATGACCTTATATTTTTTTATTAGATCAATTGATAGCCTTTGATCGGCCAGTAGTCATTCAATTGGCTGAAAGGTCATCGGTCAGCCCTCTCAATGGAATATTGAGTAGAGGCCCTCCTATCGTTAGGGTGAACATGGGCTTTCAGACAGAGGTTGTATCACCATAATTTGATGGGCAACTCTCCTTAGCCAAGAGATTTTTTCAGAGGATCATAAAAATGTTCAATTAAGTTCCCTTTGGCCATCTTTGTGAGGAGTTCCAACAACAGCTAAGGGAGTTGGTCATGAATGATTGTCCCTCGGATTGTGTGTCGTATATTTCCTCATTTGACCGTGCTTTGTTTGGTTGACTCACAGTTTTGACTGAAGGAAATGATGCTTGGTGTTTTTGTCCTTTGTCTGTGATGATACACTATTCTTTTTCATAACCCATTGTATTTCCTTGAGATTTGTGTAGTCATATCTTTGATGTAGAAATAGAAACATATATGGGTGTAAAATTGTGAAACAACATGGTAGTAATTGGAATTTTTGTCCCCTTGTATGAACTAGGTTTCTATAGGTTTTTGATGAAGAACTTGTTCCTCCATATTAATAGCAGTGAAGAGCCTAGCATTAGCATCAATTAGGTACAGCTCAGAGTCTTTACCATCTCGTACCTCCCGCTCAAGATCTGCAACCTCTTGTTTAGCCTGAGATTCCTTTAAATGCAGACTTCCAAAAACATTCCAGTTTCAATTCCTTAGTTTTAGCCAGCCTTTTTTGTATCATCAGCAACTTCTGAATTGGATTACCCTAAATGTTAGGAATAGAAGTGTTCCAACTATTTTCCACTACATGTTGAAAGTCAAGGTGAGCAACCTAGACATTCAGATATCTGAAAGAGGATCTCTTAATACACTCAAGTATGGAAAGTCTGAGAAGTAATGGAGTATGGTTTGATCCATTCATGGGTAAATACTTCACAACTGAGTAGGTAAATCTTTCCAACCACAACTGATTGATGAGAAACCCGTCCAACCTTTCCATTATTTTCCCCTTCTCCAAGTAAACGAAGAACCTTCAAAACCCAGATCAAATTGGTTAGTTGACTGAATATTGGAAGTAAATGTTAGCATTTGATTAAGATTAGGGTTTCTGCCCCACTTCTTTTCAGAGGGATTTGCAATACAGCTGAAGTGTCCAACAAGCCAGCAGCCTTGCATACATTGACTAATGATATGAAAATTTTCCCTTAATTTGATTCTATCTTTTTTGAGTACAACCAAGATAAATGAAAATAACAAACCATTGGATTTGTTCCAGCACAAAGGATAAGTGAAAAAACTGTGGATGATCTAGAAGATTGGTGAATTGCATTTCTTTTCAAATGAATAGCCAAATTTTGTTTGAACAGTTAGCAAAGAAGTTGTAGCTTGAAAATATTTTGGAATTTTTCAGAATATTATTGTGAATCATAGGTTCTAACAAAGCAAAAGCCCAAATTTATGAACCCTATTTAAATTAATCAATATGTTAAGGGAGCCAGGGTTAGCCACTTGCCTAATGTTCCAACACAGTAGATTAATCATTATGAGAAGCTTTCCATGCTCTAGTAGTTTTAGAAAGGGAAGAAGCACGCTAATTATAATAAGAAACTCCTAAAATTATAATTTTTTACTCAGGTAAAAGCATTAGTTCCAACAACCTTTTCTTTTTCCTTTTTGTTTTCTATATGGCCCATTCCTCCTCCAATTCATTTCAAACTTCTTGTAAAGCCTCATTCACCCTCTCAGTAGCAATATGGGTGACATCTTGGATAGCTAGGTATTCCACTGGTGCAGGGAGCATCTCCATTGGCTGATTCAGTGCATCAGCTGAGATTCATTCTAATTAACTGCATCTTACTCAATCAGTTGTGTCTCCATTATATATATATTATATATAT
>NW_018218721.1:119410-119777 GCF_001263595.1 Phalaenopsis equestris
TATATATATATATATATATATCTATGTGTGTGTGTGTGTGTATGTATATATATATCAATTAACTGCTAATGTTTACTCTACTTCCATTCCCCTGTAAGAGTTATGGATCTCCTGGAAGCTGGAACTCTGGCTATCTTCTGGGCTATGTTTATGGCCCATAAGTTTGGCTTCAACTCCTTAATTGTTGAATCAGATTCCCTGATCCTAATTAATATCATTGAAGGGAAGACACCTACTCCATGGTACCTATTGCAATGGATCAGAAGCATTCACTCCTTAAGTGAGGGAATCAGCACCTCCTTCTCCCATATATTGAGAGAAGAAAATAAACCTGCCCACTGGCAGGGAAATGTTTGGCTACACTCTT
>NW_018218721.1:120048-138315 GCF_001263595.1 Phalaenopsis equestris
TATATATATATATAAAGATGAGGGTGGTAGCTAGGTTTGGGGCTCTGCTAGGGTTTCTGGCAGGATGAAGCTTTGCTGCTGCTGGTTGAAGGGTGAAGTCTCTGCAAAGACTTCTAAGACACTCCTATCTGCTTAGTTGAACCTTGGAGGATTGTTTCTCTGGTTTTTGGTCACTGGTTCACTGTGTGGTTACTGTTCCATTTCTCTTAACTGGTTGGTTTTCTTTTGTATTTGTGTGAAGTCTCTTTTGGCCTCCCATTCTTGTTGGGGGAAGTTTGCAAATCTACCTTTGTTTCTCTTGAAGGGTTTTTTGGCCAATCTACCATTGTCTCTCTTGAAAGTTTTTTTTGGCCTACCCGGCCATTCTGTAACTTGCAGCTCACTCTAACTCACTGGTGCTCTTTATGGCCAGTCCTATTGATATTGTGACTGATGTTCAGTGGGCTAAGGCCACTTATGCTGGTGTTGTTGGTAAATCTGCTGCTACCCTTAATGATCCTGACCATTTGATTTACCTCAAGAATTTCATGATACTGTTGATTGGAGGGGAAGCTGCCCTTGCATTCACCCTTTGGGCTTCAAGGAGGGTGAACCTGCTATTTACTTTTCCCCACAAGAACTTCAGAATCTGAATGAGCAAGTGAAATTCACTTTAGTGGGCAAATTCCAACTTGGTCATCCAAAAATGGAATTAGTCAGACATTTCTTTGACTCTTTAAAATTATTGGAGATTGGCAAATTGGAATACTTGATGGGAGACACTTGCTTATCCAACTTTCAGGTGAAGAAAGAGACAGCATTATCAGAAAGGGGAATAATCAACTTATTCATGTGGCTCAAACTAGTTCCCAGTTACCAAATAAATGAACAAAGTGTCAAAATGGTCTCCTGACTTTTTGAAAGGGTCATTTTAGTCCCAGTTTATAAAATTGTCATTTTAGTCCCATGATTCTTTTAATGAGTGCTAAAATAGTCCTCCTTGAAGACCATATTTCAACCCATATTAAGCAAGGCCAGCTCTAGCTAGAATCCTCATTGAGAGAGATGTTACTCTCCTTGAAATTAATAGGCTTTGGATTGGAACTAATATAGATGGGTTTTGGCAGAAGGTGGTATTAGAACAAAAACTTTACTATTGCTATCATTGCAAGATGTTTGGGCACACCAAAGATAGGTGTTTCAAGCTTCACCCCCCTCCAAGGAAAAAATGTGCACATTCAGGAAAAGCTTAGTCAGCCTAGTGCTCAAGAGCCCACACTAAGTGTGGAACCAACTCCAACAATCAACAACAATCAACATGGTAGACATTTTGGGTACATCCAAAAGCTCCCTAACTCCTTTTGACTCTAATGCTCCAATAAATATAGCCCCAAGTTATTTCAGGGAGAAGATAAATGAAATTAACATTATTACCCCACCTAACTCAAATGACTCCCATGGTGAAGTTGAGACAACTAGACAGGAGAACCAGATTGAAACCACTGCTTTTGTAGCCCATGAGAAGAGGGAAATGACTGAGATGAAGCTATTATTGGAGGAGGAATGCCAAATCCAAAAATTAAAAAAAAAAAGAAAAAACAACTGTCATAAGTTCAGAAACTCAAAGAGGGGACCAATGTGAACACTGGTGACTTGAAGATGGTTGGGCCTTCTCCATCTAGAGGAAGGACAAGATCCAGATCTCAACCTTCCCTCCACATCTAAGGGGCATTTCCCATGCTCAGTCCTTAAACAGACTGATCCATCTTATCAAAAAATACAAAATTTGGTGTTTTGCCATATTAGAACCTATGGTTCAACAAAACCCTCAGAGAATCATTAATAAGTTCAAAGGTTTTTCTCATTATGCAAACAAAAGTAATAAGATTTGGTTTTTTTTTGTAGGAAATAAATTCAGTGGCATACCCTATTGGACCACCCACAATTCCTTCATCTTTCTCTCTGAATTCAAGGCAAGTTAGAATTTGCAACCTTCATCTATGAAGGCAGCCACAAGGAGGACAGACATGAACTTTGGAGGTGCTTACAATAAATCAATGATCAGATGAACTCTCCTTGGTTGGTTGGGAGAGATTTTAATTGCATTATTTCAGCTGCTGAGAAGTCTGGGGGGAGAGTCCCTAATGTTTCCAAAGTGACTTTCTTCAGTGACAAAAAGCTGGTCTATTTGATTTGGGTTACAAGGGTCCAAAGTTTACCTGGAGGAGGGGCAAAATGTGGGAAAGACTTGACAGGGTAATGGTGAATGACTGCTAGCATAAAAATTATCTGCTCACCTTTGTTACTCACTTAACCTTCACTGGTTCTGATCATAGGCCTCTTCTTATATCTATTATATCCCCTAGCATTACCACTCATCATATCCCATTCAGATATTTAAATATGCTCACCACCTTTTTGAATGTTGTGTTGCCTCTACCTGGAGTGGTATTGATCATACTGAGCCTCTCACAAAACTTAGCCTCCTGCATGTTAAACTGAGCAAAGCTTTAAGGAAGTGGGGATGGGAGACCTTTGGGAATGTCTTCTCTAACATTTTTGATGTTGAGAGGGAAGTGGAGAAATTGGAAATTGCTGTTCAGAATGGCACTGCCACAGAATCTGAAATGCTTACTGCTCAAGCTAAATTACTTAATGCTATTCATAAACAGGATTTGTTACTTAAACAGAAGGCTTCTATAAACATCTTTACTGATGGGGACAGGAACACAAAATTTTATCATGTTACATTAAGTGCAAGAGGAAGTGCAACACTATTCACTCCATCTATACATCAGAGGGAATTTGGCTTAATGATAATGTGAAAATTGCTATGGATGTTGTCAATTACTATAAAACCTTGTTAAACACTTCTGTAGATCTCAATACTGAGCTTGACTACAACTATTTCACTGCAGAAATGGAATACACTAATCACCTCAGACTCACTGAAATCCCCACTGACGTTGAAATTTGGGAAGCTCTAAACACCATTGAAAGCACTAAATCTACTAGCCCTGATGGGTATACTGCTGATTTCTACAAGCAAGCCTGACATATTATTAAAGGGCAGGTGATTGAGGCAAGCAAAAGTTTCTTCAGGGAAAATAACTTACCTAGCTACTTTAAAAATTCTTCCATTGTGTTAATTCCCAAAGGGGATCTACAAAAGAATTGGGACCATTACAGACCTATCAGCCTAACTTCAATATTTAGCAAACTCATTAGTAAGATCATTGTCAGAAGACTTCAAACTCATCTTGACAAAATTGTCTGCCCAAATAAAACAGCATTTATTAAAGGAAGATCTGTTACTGATAATGTGTTGCTGGCTCAGGAGTTGATTTTGGATTTGGATAAAATTTGTAGAGGGGGAAATCTTATTTATAAACTAGATATAAAGAAGGCCTATGACACAATTGATTGGAGATTTATTCTGGGAATTCTTACTGCCAGGGGGTTTCAACCTGAGTTCTGCAACCTTATTCATAGATGGCTCATTAATAATAACCATTCTGTCCTGATCAATGGCCAGGCCTGGGGCTCATTTTCAGCTACTAGAGGCCTCAAGCAGGGAGACCCTATCTCCCCCACAATCTTTATTCTTGCTATGGACTACCTTTCCAGAATGCTAGATAAGGTCATTCTCAATCAACAGTACTCCAGATATCATCAAAAATCCACTATGGCCATATCTCATCTCATTTATGCTGATGATATCATGATCTTCTCTAGTGTCCATAAAAATGTTGTCAAGAGGATTCATCAATGCCTGATGTAGTTCCAAAGAATCTCTGGAATGGTGTTTTGCAAAGAAAAATGTAAACTGATTTTTAACAAAAGATCATCATCCATTAGTAAACAGTGGGTATAAAAATACACAGGCTTTTCTATTGCAAAAGCTCCTTTCAAATACTTGGGGGTTTAACTCATTTGGGGAAGGTCCAAATTAATCCAATTTGATGAAGTCTTTCAGAAGATTCAAAACCTTCTATCTAGCTGGTCTCACTCATTCCTATCCAATGGGGGCAGAATCACTCTTCTCATGAGCATTTTAACCACCTTCCCATCTTACATCCTCCAAACCACATACATGAAGAAAAGCACTTAGATTCAGTTGGAAAGAGTATTCAACAGGTTGTTATGGGCAGGTCAAAGGCAGCAGCTCCACTGGGCATCTTGGCAAAAGGCTGCTAAACCCACCATGGCTGGTGGAATTGGTTTCAAGGGACTCCAACAACTCATCCAAATTAACTTATGCAAAATGTGGATCAATTTCAGAGCTCAAACCTCCCTTTGGGCTTTGTACATGAAGGGTAAATATTGCAAGGGACAACACCCTTCTCTCATCACCAAGAGACTGGGTGACTCTAGAATTTGGACTAATATGCTCAAAATCAGACATCTTGTTGAGGATATGTAACTTTGGGACTTGGGGAATGGTCAGGTGAATTTTTTGCTTGACCATTGGTGCCCCAAAGACTGGCTTGCCCCCCCCCCTCCAGGATTTCAACCCTCAACACATTGTGTCTGAGGAGGAGAACTCCAAGGTATTTGATATGCCAATGAGGAGGAGAACTCCAAGGTATTTAATGGGGAGTTGAGTACAAGAGAAGCTAGTGTAGTGTGAAACCCACTGCTTACAGTTGGGGGAAGACTTTTTATTGAAAATCAGTTGAAACTTTTCAGGATTAAAAATCATTCCAGAGTGAGATTGAAACATCTGAAGGCCCTGATATACTTTTTTAACAGAATTATTATGAGCAGTAGAGAATATCATGATATCATCAGCATAGAGGAGGTGAGAAATGGCTATATTTGATATGTGATGGTACCTAGAGTAGCTATGGATCAGTAGAGTTTCATCCAGAATTTTGGACATGTAATGAATGGAAAGTATGAATATTTTTGGGGACAGTGGGTCCCCTTGCTTCAGACCTGGAGTAGTAGTGAAAAACCCTCTAGCTTGCCCATTAATGAGGATGGAGTGCCCATTGTTGACAAGCCATCTGTGAATAAGATTGCATAAATCAGGTTGGAAACCTCTAGCTGAAAGAATTACCAGGATAAATTCCCAATTAATAGTATCATAGGCCTTTTTAATGTCCAATTTGTAAATCAAATTACCTCTCCTACAAGGCTTATCTAGATCCAAGAGCAGTTCTTGTGCAAGCAAAGCATTATCAGTAATGGACCTACCCTTGACAAAAGTAGTCTGATTAGGTCTTATTAGCTTATCAAGGTGAGGTTGGAGTCTGCTAAAAATTATTTTGCTAATGATTTTTCTTGTCACAGTAGTAAGACAGATGAGCCTGAAATGATCCCAAGTTTTCTCATTGTCAGATTTAGGCACCAGGACAAAGTTAGAGTCACAAAAATAATTAGGGAGGTTAGCATCTGATTTAATGATATCCCATGATTTTTTGTAAAAAATCTATAGTGAAACCATGTAGCCCTACAGTCTTAGAGTTATCAACAGAATTTAAATCCACCCAAATTTCCTTTTCATTAGGGGAGTCAGTGAGAATAAGGTTACCGATATATGTTGACTCCTCAGAGAAGTATTGTCTGTCAATAGGAGGCCTGATAGCTGGGACATAATTCATTAATTGATTGTAGTAGGAAATAACATCCATGACAATTGCAGAATTATCATGAAGCCAAGTCCCCTCAGCATTTTGAATAGATTGTATGGTATTGTATTTCCTTCTGTATTTAAAATAGGCATGATAGAATTTAGTATTTCTATCCCCATCAGTAAATATGTTAATGGAGCCCTTTTATTTCAGGAACTGCTCTCGATTCTCAATGCCAACAAGAAGATTGTTCTGTGTAGTTAGTAGTTTCGTTTCCTCGGTTCCATTTTGAACTTTCAATTCAAGCCTTTCTACTTCTTTTTCTGCAGTACCCACAGTAGTAATAACATTACCAAAAGCTTCCCAGCTCCACTTTCTAAGAGCTTGCCAACTCTTAGTTGCAATACACTAAGTTTGACCAGGGGTTCAGGGTGGGAGACACCTTTCCAATGGTTGGAGACAGTGCTGAGAGATGATGGGTGGGTGGACCACATGTTGAGGTACCTGAAGGGGGGGTGGGGCTATTCAAAAGGAAAGGAAGAAGTGATGGTGATAAACAAAGGCCTATGGTCAGAGCCAGCAAGGAAAAGATGGGTTACAAAAGTGAGGAGGAAATGGGAGAACCAATGGTCATTCACAAGAAATCTATCTAGTCTTTCCCAAAGGTGTCCCCTTTTTCAGTTAAAATTAGGTCCCTTGAATCCCAAGTCAAACAACCCAGCATGGTGGATATTGTCACTGAAAGTGGTCATTTTCAAAAGGTTAGGAACCCTGCCCTCAGATTTTTTTGCAGAGGAAGTAATGCAGTTGAAGTCTCCCCCCACCAGCCAGGGGGAAGACATCTGTTCACTAATATTATGTAGACATGACCAAAGCTCTCTTTTTTAATCCTTGTTACAACCTGCATAAATAAAGGAAGCAAAGCTCATGTGTCCATTGATCAAGAAGGAGAGGTGAACAAACTTCTGATGATCTACCTGGATGTTCCAAATGATCTCATTTCTACAGAAAATCCAGATTTTATTATTAGTGTTAGCAAAGTGAGAAAAGCGAGAAAACTTCCTGATGAGTTTTTGAGGATGTTTATAAACCATAGGTTCAAGGATGGCAATGCTCCAAAGCTTATATTTATGATTGAGATGTAATGTTCTTTTAAGAGAAAGGGGATGAGCAACTCCCCTAATGTTCCAACATAAGAGAATAATCATTTTGTGGAGGGAGATGGAGAGATGGTTATGATATGGATCTAGTTCTGCCTTTGGAGGGTTTAGAGGGAGAACCAGTCTTCACACTGGCTTTGCCTTCTAACATCATTGAAGCTGATCCTTTTTGGAGTTTCTGCACTTTTGTCACCTATTTTTTATTTTTCCTTGTTGTGTGAATTTGCTAGTCCTTTTCTAAGGTTTTTTGCATATCAGCAATATTGTTATCATCAAAAGCCTCTAATAGTTTTTTAGTAGTAGTAGTAGAGGGGCACACCACATCCTCACAGTCAACACTAGAGGATACAGGAGTGACTATGATCACCCCATTAATTTCTTTCCTCACTGTCATTCTTGGAGAATCAGCTGATGGGCCAGTAGAAGAGGAAGGAGTGGCATTCAGGCCCCCCAAAGCGTCCCTAGGGGGAGAATTAATAGCTGTATTCATTAGAGGGGGCCCCTTAACAGGAAGGATCTGTGTAGCAGTAACATCTTCAGTCTCCCTAAGAATATTATTGGAATTTCATCTTGGTGGGGGTGGAGCTTATAACATCTCTCCATTGTGTGTCCAAACATTTTACAATGTTGACAATAGTAAGGTTTTTGCTCAGACACTATTTCCTATTAAAAGCCTTCTTTGTCAGATCCTATCCAAACCCTTTTCAGTTATGGGAGGGTAATATTCCTTTCTATCAGGATTCTAGCAAATGCAGGTCTTGCTTTATTATAAGTAGGGGTGTCCACCTTAAGGAGTGTACCTATAGCTTGACCAATGTTAAATAGAGCATTTAGGTTGAAAAAAGGGAGAGGAAGGCCTGACAATTTGAACCAAAGAGGAACCACAGGGGGTTCCTTGCTTGGATCAGAACCTGGGGTCCATTTTAGAATTTTCATAGAGGTTCCTGCAATCATAATAGATTGCTTGGCAAACAACCTAGCATAGTCTTTTCCTATAGTGAGCTGGATTAGGAGGTGTCTCCTATCAAGTAACGCCACTTTCCAAGCCCCAATGAACTTGAGTGAGTCAAAAAAATTTCTTACAAGTTTCATTTTGGGGTGTCCCAACTGGAATTTGCCTACAAGTGCGAATTTTACTTCTTCATTGAGGGAGACAATATCCATATCAGAAAAGAAGATGGTTGGTTCACCATATTTTGAGTCAAGAGGATGGATGCAAGTGCAAATACCCTTGCCAGCAGCTGTATCATGAAAGGCTTGGGGGAACACCAACAGGATCTTGTAAAGTATGAGTAGTTCCGCATAGGTGGCCTTTGTCCACTGAGCATTAGTAAACACATCAATGGGTGTAGCCATGAGGAGGAAAATAGAGAGACTACCTCAACCTGCAATGAAACAGTAACAAATCAAAGTTTCAAAGCCCGAGAAAGATCAAACTTGAAAATCAACCACCAAAGTTGTGTCCAAGTAGGGAGAGATCCATAAGAAGCCACCACTTCAACTCCACCCGCTGCCAGCCAAATCCAGGGATTCCTCATCACGCCGGAAACTCTAGCAGAGCTACTCTAGCCGCCACCCTCTTCATCTTATATATATATATATATATATATTTATATATATGTCCTAAGAAAATATCAAATGTGTTACATGTTAGAATTCTTGGAAACTTAACACAAACATACTCATCTTGATTGTGATGTGATAATTGTCATTATTCACTGAGATATCCTTACAAGAAATTTTAATTATGGCATCATGAACAAAAATGGGTCACTCATCTAACAAAGCTGGCTTGCCATCAAGGTAAACTAGTCAAGGCATTATAAAAATGCAAAGTGACTAATCATATCATGATTTCTCTATTGAGGTGGGAAAGATCATATACAACATGGAAAGATGCATGATTTAATTTGACTACCATATAAAGGTATGAGAGATCACATAGGATGCTAGAAGGTGGGTTAGACATGAGTGTTTATATTTGTTTAATTTTGAACATAGATTAACTACCTTATCTATTTGTTGTGTAATTCTATATCCAACTTTCTTGGATGGTCAAAATGATTCCTAAAGGAGGAGGGATCGGAAAGTGAGAAAATACGCTAATATCTTAATAAAAAAATTAAAAAAAAGGACGTGGATAACTTATGTAGCGTAAATTTAATGTGACAGGTCAAGAATTTATGTTTAAAATGAGATTGGATAGAATCATCTTGAAGCACATATACACAAAGAGAAGACCCTACAAAAGAAACCCCCAACCAAAAAACCAAATTTTTATCTTTATTTTGCGATCAAGAGGAACTTCTGAGGGAACATGTCCTTTTGGTTAATTACATTTTAGGGGATGCATGAGAGTACTCCTAATAATAAGATCCCTACATACATGTTTGTGATAACTAATTAAAGAAAATATCAAAGGTATGTGATTTTCTCTAATAATAGCATTCTGGTGCATTAAAGCTTATATCGAACCATAAGGGCATAGGGTGAGTCCCTCACATCCCAAATGGATGGAGGCTAATTAGAGAATGAGGCCTATGAAATAAATTTTTCATTTAAAGTGTAATCATCCGTATGCTTTGAAGCTTGTATCGGGTCATAAAGACAGATGGTGAGCCACCGTATCCTAAACGGGTGATGGCCTATCAACAAACAAGGCCTACAAAACAACATCAATAATATATCAAATGATTTAAAGGGCTCAAAAGGTCATGTCAATAAATATGGAGGAAATCCTAATTGGGTAGAGATAGTCAATTCAAGATTCCATGAATACATCATCCCAAACTATAAGCACCTCACATCTATCTGGTAGTTAAGGCAGTCAAGCAAACCTAACCAGTGATTCCTTCTAAGCACTTTATGTATTACATCATCAAAGGAATCCTTATAGCCCTAAAGTCAAGAAAAGGAGACTTATTCATTATAACCCTATATAAGCAAAATTCATATAAATGGGTCTTATACTTACCAGAAAAGTGGTTAGGAAGCAACCTTTAGAGTGGAGGAGAAAGGAAAGGTGTGGCTAAAAAAGTCAAAAATTTCACAAAAATATTATTCATTATTTAAATTGGGGAGCCTCTAACTCCTTAATCATTCTAGAAATCTCATAAATAAAATTAATGCTTAGTTGGTCAGATTGAAGAAGCATGAACACTCCTCCTCCAAGCATTTGGAATGATATAGTTATTTAGAGCAGTCCTAATGTGAAGGCCCTATTAAACATGACTTTGGTGTAGCCTATTGACCCGACCTGCAATTATATAGTACTTTAGCTTTCAAAAAATGGCAAAAAACTTAACCCATTTTATATTTAATGGCTAGTGTGCAAAATTAAAATGTTATATAATTTAGAAATTTTTATTAATAGTTTACACACTAGGGGTACTATGCAAGTATACGTATCATTTCAAGTAATATAGGATTTTCTTTAAAGACCCCAATATCTATCTCACAGAGAAGCGATGTAAGAAATCCCTTAGCCTAATTCTAGTCTACTACTATCAAGTATTTGTTTGACATATTTGAATATTTTGGTTTTCCTAAATTCACTAATTTGCACAAAAATTAAAATTAACTAAATTAAATAAAAGCCAAATCTAAGGAGACTGGTTAAATTTTGGAAAGTTATTAAATAATTAAAATCCTTTTTCCCATGCAATTAGATCATAATCAATATAGGAATCAAATGTTTAAAAGTAAAAATGAGGTTTTGTGACAAATAGGAGCATACATATTCTATACCCTCTCCCGAGTGTATAAAGACATTAACTAATCTAATTTAAGTACCTTATTGTATGGTACTGTTGAGTAGATTCTAGCCTCTCACTTCTAGATTACCCACTATGCTCTCTCTAGTAGTCCTACTTGAGACTTCAGGTTTAAACTCTATACCACATAAGTAAAGAATCTAGCTTGTCAGCCCAAAAACACCAACTCTATGCCCATTAAAACTTATCTCCCTTTCTATTTGCACTCTACTTAGATTATGGCCGAACTCCTCGTAAGGTTAGTGTGGTACTCACTAGTTGGTTGAAATCATAGCCCTCTCGGGCCATTACGTTTTGCAATGGATTTTAACATCACAAATGATTTGTTTGTAAAGTAAATTAAGAATCTGTGAAAATATCATCACAAATTTGTAAAAAAGAAATCTTCAAACCATTCTAATCCTACGCATGTTTAAATCTCATCACAAGGAGAAAGAGTACAGAAAACTACTCACTAAGCATGGAGAAAACACAATAGAAAACTTGTTTAAATTAATGCAAATTCACTTGAAAATTATTTACAACAATTATAAAATAATGAAGCACACAATACTTAACTTTTTTCTCTCAAAGAAAGATGAAAATCCCTGTAACAAAGTCTCCTACTAATTCATGCAAAGTTCCTACAATTCCTTTCAAATATCTCTTAAAATCCCTCACCAATCTCTCCAGAAAAGGTAGAAATCTACATATCCTACATCTATCTACGACTTATGGATGTTCTTGGAAGTTTCACGAGTTTGAAATGCCAAAAGGTGCCTTTCCAAGTGCTAAAAAGTGCTTAAATACTCTTTGGGGCGTCTAGAACCCATCCATAACTATCTCTGACTTTTAGGGGCCAGAATGGCTGCATAGGCATCATTTTCTGGGTGAGAAGGGAGCCTAGGCGCTGTTTCTTTTGCCTAAACATCGCCTTGCTGGGAGCACCCCCAAAAATGCTTTGTTTCGCCCCGTTCTGCTCCAAACAGCTCCAATTGTTATACATATATGACAAAAATAAAAATAACCTTTCTTTAAAGTGTAATTTCATTCAAAAACATGTGATAAATGTGAAAGATATTAAGCATGGAACGGCTTATCAAAATGCATCATATTAGAATTTTCTTCCTTGCTCAATTGGACTCTAAATTGCATCATTTTTGCTCCATTTTCTCCAAAACTCCAACTCTTGTACCTAGAACCAAAAAAATGTGAAGAACTAAAAAAATGTGAAATACTTTCCATTAAAGTGCAATATCATTAAAAATGAGCATAAAATGTATATGAAAAAGCAGATAATTTTTAGGCATGTCAATACTCCCAAACTTAAATGTTACTTTAAATGAAAATATAACTTAAACCTTAGATAAATTTTTAATTAAAGTAAAATAGACTTTATTTTCATGAAAATATTTCTTTAAGAGCACTTTTAATTTACTTTATATAAAAATACCCTTTTAAAATTTTAAAAGTATTTGTCAAGCTTCCTTTTGTCTCGGCTTAGCATGGAGGAATTTCATTTGTTCTCTTTTATCTATCATCCATCAATTTAAACCCTTCTCGTTATCCTATCTATTCTCAAAAGCAGTAAATAAACATGCAATCAATCTCACATGCAAGTAGAACAAGTAAATAGACATTCACAGGCAAATCATACAGTTTATCTACATTACAGAGGATCCACTAGTTTCTTTGGGTTTACATGTACAAGTACATTCACATTGTATCACACTGTATCACATTGATGGAAAGAAAAGACACACCTAAGCATGAGAAGATTATGTGAATTATCCTTAAGATAGTTGTTAGGTTACTTACACACTTGTAAGTCATATATATAGATATATATCAACATACCCTAACACATATAAGAATAAAATTCTTGCATGTACTTAACTATATATATATATATAAGGTTCTTTTTTTGGGGTGTTTCATTTTACCCAAAACTGGGTGTGGTTGGTTTTGTATATATCAACATACCCTAACACATATAAGAATAAAATTCTTGCATGTATTTAACTATATATATATATATAAGGTTCTTTTTTTGGGTTTCATTTTACCCAAAACTAGTTGTGGTTGGTTTTGCCTATTTTACGTAGTGCCTTACTTGAGCATCTGCTGATTTTGGCATTTTTTTGATTTATTTATTTGACAAACATTCTTTCGCTATACTTTTCTTACTATTTGGTTGTTTGGGAGGAAGAATCATAATTGTTTTATTATGTGCATTACTCTATGATATGATAAGTGTATTAAGGTTTGCTTGCAATATGTTATACATTTGTTCAATTTTTTTTGGCAAAATTGTTTTGCCTATTGCCATCAATACATGTTATCTAGTCTTATGGTTGATAGAAGAACTTTAAATTCTAAAACATTAGTATTGCTTGTTTAGAACATAAACATGGATTATGTTATACATATCATATTAGGTTGAAATACATTTGATATACTTTTTGCTGGTAACTTTGATGTGGTGCTGACACTTATTTAGGTTTCATGCTAGCAGTCTTTATGGAAGAAAGGCTCTATTTTATCTGGAAGATGCTCTTATTTTCTTATTTGGATATTAGTATATTTGGGGTAGTTTATTTTTGGGGTTTGGGTGAGGTGAAACAACTCCCAAATTAGTGAGAGGGTTGCTCCCCTCCTCTCTTTGGTTTTTAGGAATTATTCTGGTGGTTGATCTGTATTGTTTAATTGGTTGTTGTCGCTTAACCTGTTATGTAGAATTATGGGTAGATTTAAAGTTATCTTGGTGTTGACCTTATTTTTGATGAGGTCTAATTTCTTCTATTTAGGAGCCTAGGAACTAGCCATAGGACTTTTCTCTTAACTATCCTAAAATACTAGTGACGGAACCCTCTCACATAGAAATTCTAAACACTTCTTGACTCTTCTTTTGAAGTCACACCTGAGTGGTCAAAAGCCCCCAAATCTCACTTGGGATGGTTAAAACCAACATGTAAAGACCTAAAAATGAGTCCCAATAGGATCAGTGAGACTTTAGAACAACCCTGAATGATTTGGTCTTTGTCATAACCTCACAAACACACTCAAACCCTATAACTACCTATACCTAGCCTACCTTCTGGTTCTTTCTGGAGACTCATATGGGTGGCCCCTAGCCCCTAGTCTTTGGCTAGGGTGGCTAGGACCAACAAGTGGAAGATGCAAAAATGAACTTCTCCAATGACATTATGAATTTTGGGGAGGGGGATTACACAATTTGCATGGCCATCAATCCCAATTCCATCAAGACATCCCATGTTGGCCTCCTACTCACTTTTTCCCAAATTTACCAAAATGCCCCTGAAATCTTAAAATTCCCAAAATCACTCAAACCCATAATTCTCCACCAAAAATAATATTGAACCACTACAAATCACCCCAATTTCCCAAATAACTTCAAAACCCTCAAAATTCTCAAAATACCCCTACACCACACAAAATTACCAAAATCCCCTTGGTATCCAAAAATTTGCCAAAATTCTCAAATTCATTCCAAACATCCCTAAAGTCAATCCTAACCCCCAATGACCCCAATTGTACCCAAATCCATCAAATTTGGCCAAACTTCCCAAATTTACCCTGAAGCCCTAAAGTCCCCAAATCATCCCCAACTTCTACCAAATTCATTCCAAACTCACCCAAAATCAAACCCAAATTAAATTTCATCATGTACAATCCCAATTGAGACTAATTCCAAGCCTAAGTCAACCCAATTAAACCTAATTCCAAGCCCAACAATCAAGTCCAAGTCAACTACCCCAAAATTAAACCCAACTCCAAATTCCACAAATTGGCCCATGTAATCATTTCAATTCCAAAAATATTGATTTCCAAATTCCTCATGACATTCTTTTGGGCCAAATTGAACCATCAATTGGTTCAGATCCAAGCCCTAGCTAAGCCCAAAGTTCATGATCAATCCCAAACCCCATTTTTAAGTCTACAACCCAGTTTTACCTTAACCCTGTGATTTAAGTAAACCTTAATTAACCCAACCTATCTTAAGCATTTGAGCTGGCCACCTCAACCCTAGCCTAAACCCATTTTTGGTGCCATGGACCAAGAGTCTACCAAATTATGGAACCAATTCCAAAATTTGGTTGGGTGACGCATGCATGCCATCACTTGATTAAACACTAAGGTTAATCAAAATTTTAATCACTTAATGAGGTTTAAAAGAGAGCACAATCAATTATAAACATTTTTTAAGCACTACAAGCTCAATTGTAATTGAATGGTTTAAGATTCCTTAACAACTTATCCTGCCCTTAAGGATGTTCACCCACATAATTTCTAAGTGAAACATCAAATGAATATTTATTCACCCCACTCATGGATGAATTAAAACATTAAAAGTTCAATAAGCATAGGTTAAAACATTACAACTAAATCAACTAGGTGTGATTAACTCAGCAAGATAATAAGTTTGAACAAACTCGAGGTGACTCAGAAGATTTTAATGGATGTTCAGGGTCATTGCCTGAGCACTTTTACAGTCTTTTGAACATTTTAAAGGTCACTTAGACCTATTATTTTTTGTTGAATAAAATCATTCATAAAATCATAGGGAGCCACCAAGATATATCTCGGGATTCGTTAATACACTGATTCTAGTGAAATACCCTGCACTACTTATCCTACATTATTAACCCAATGCTCAAGGTTGTAAGTCTTGCATAAGGTATTTAAATCATTATGAGCAACTTGGGATATTTTTATCACAAATGGATCATCAGGCTAGTATAAGTCTGATGTCTAGGTAGCAAGAGCGGTGAAGACATTGCTTATGTGTGCTAAGAGAGAGATACGAAGTGGGATTTAGAATAGTATATCCTACCTCAAGAATTCTCAATAAGGAGAGAGGATATAACTAATTATATTATTCACCAACTTTTGAAAAAATTTTCCCCCTACACTCTTAAGTTTTCGGTACTCCTAGACTAATTAGAGTAATTAGCTTATAAACAATACTACTTTACAAATATATTTAAGAAAACCAAAAGTCTCTTTTACAACACCATTACTTTTGCTTGCTAAAATAAATTCTACATGCATAAATAAATTAAAGAATTTGAATAAAAAAAATTGTTATAAAAGGTCCATGGGTTAATCACTCGGATCAAGGTTAAGGATTGCCTCTCCTTGGGTTGTCGGGATGATGGCTTCTATCAAAATTGGAATTATAAGGAACACAACCCAGCTCTGAGCACCCACCTTTATTAAAGTCTTACACTCAGCCCCGGTCTCCCATGTATGACAATGAATTTTACTTTATTCGGTTCATATTTCTCCCATAATTTAAATAAAGTTTTCTTGTACTTAATTTTTTCATGACTTATTTAAGTTTCATAATTTTGCTTAAATTTCTTTCACTTCTTTATATTATTATACTAACCCTTTTGCAGCGGTAACAGAGACCCAGGTATACAATGTTTTGTTTTATTTCCTTCTTCTATGTACTCCACTTTTATTATCCTTTTGTATATGCAAATTAAATACAATACCTGTTAGAATAGAATAGTAGCCTAAATATATAAGAGATGCACAACGACACGACATCAACCAAACTATATGCATGCACACTTTAAATTAAAACCATGAACTTGCAATCTTCGCGACGATAGGTTTGGAACAAACTTTGTGGGCAGCACTATGAGGATGCAAGGAAAGAACATCTTCGTGAGAGCAAAAGAGATCTTCAACTGCTAAACTTTCCTTAGTTTAAACAACAACAATCCATAGGACTTTAAGGTAGCCTCCTAGTGAGATATAAATCCTCATATCATCTTCAGGCCTTTACATAGCCATGTTGTGAAATATAAGCCTAACTCTTTTAGGACTCTGAGATCGTCATTTGATATGACATAAATCCTCATATCTTTCAAGCTTTTTTCATGATCAGATATCATGTAAATGTAAGCCCTAAATAATTAAATGGTATGAGTAAACATTAAATAATTTCATTCTTAAAACATGAAGCCTAATAATAGGATAGTTTGAGAAGTCATTGAGGTTTGCCTCGAAGCTTGTGCATCCCCTCCTTCTCTTTTCCTTTGAACTCCAGAAATAATTGCTCCTATTTCACCCACTCGCATTTGACTTTTCCATGTCCTACCATGAACACTAGACTTTATAGTCTTGAAGACAAACTCCTCTGGTCATTATCAAAAGTTTTCTTAAATGACTTCGGCCACTTAGGATGTAATTAACTACAAGGGTTTGCCTCTAAAGGGAATTAAGGAACCTAGGTAATATAAACCATGTCTAATCCTTATATTAGACATGAGAAAATGTTGACCAGCATATAATAAAAGTTCGCAGACCGAATGGATTACACGGTAAGAACAATAAATGTTTATGTAATCTTACCGTTTATATTAGACATGAGAAAATGTTGGTCAGCATATAACAAAAATATTGATACTCCTTTATTGTTCTTACCGTTATATTAGACATGAGAAATTTTTTTTAGTTTATGTAATCAAACACCGCTAACACGGGATGTGTTTATTCCTCAGATAGGTGCATTGTTTGCGATGTGATGTTCGGTTATTTAAACTATTAAATATGTCAGGTCTTTTGGTCTCACCTTCAAAATCAAAATCAAAATTATATTTTTAATTAAAAGAGCAACTCATGGCTCCTTACGTGTTAAAAAAAAATGGGTACAAATTTTGGGAGGGATAGTGGATCCCCAACTAAAACAAAATAAAATACATCATGATCCTAGAGATTCCACTATCCACGGTACAACTCCACACCAAAAATTCAAAAAATACATGTAAACTCTCTAAATGTGTGCAAAAAAGAAATGTATACCCAAAATTTACATGTATACCAAAACTCATGGCAACTATAATAGAGGAGAGCGAAATCAAAGTTAAGAGTACAATGTCCAGCAGGATCAGCATTAAACTCGGACCCATCCTGCAATCAGTTAAGGAAACCCCTGTCAAGTTAAAACGGAAAGAAAAATAAAGGAAATGAATATAATTGTGCATAAATATCTTGTGGCCAAATAATGGGAATTGCATCCAAATACGTAAATCCCATATTGGCATCAAGCTCCCAAAATGTTGTCCATTCACCAATCAAACCAAATAAAGATAAATAAGGTTGTAACCAAGAAGAGTATCAAAATCCCCATAGCAGCAATAAGGAATAGCAATTAAACTATTGAAAACAGTATCACCATATAACTTCTGATCCGTTAAACTCCCAGGAAGATAAAACCAATTTCAGAACTTGGTCCGGCAACCAGATACAGGACCAAATCGACCTTCCAGAAGGCTCCCACAAAGCCATTAAAAAGTTAGAAAGATTAAAGTCACTAGAGGTATAAATTACTGCATTAAAGCAATTAACCAAGCCAAAATTGGATACCAAGTAAACCAGCTGTCGGCACTATTTTTGGTGTGGGGTTTGCCCGTAAGAAGCTGTCGGTCATCGGAATTGAAATCCCGTTGCCCGCTTCGGAAGGACGTTTTTAAAAAAAAATTTAGTTTTGAAAAAGATGAAGTCAAACTGACCCCATAATTTTCATAGTTTAGATGAAAGAGTGCTTTACCTCAAATCCTATATCTATCCCGAAGGATGAACACAAGAATTGAGGGTGAAGCTTGATCAAATAAACTAGAGAAAGTTATGACATCCATTTTATTGGCCGATAAGTTCCCCTATTTAATATAAGGAATTAAATAGGGTTTATATTATGTTGGGTTCGGGAAAAGCTTCCTATAAGGGTAAGCCCCTATAGTTAATTACATCTTAGGTAACTGAAGT
>NW_018218721.1:138485-139381 GCF_001263595.1 Phalaenopsis equestris
TTTTATTTATTAGGATTTACATTTGTGTGAAGCAATCAACACAAATAACCTTGAAGATGCGAGGATTTAAGTCGTGACAAATGACTACCTCAGAGTCCTAAGACGAGTTTAGGGCTTAGATTGTACAACAGGATTGTACAAATGCCTAAAAGATGTGTTTGAGGATTTCTGTTGCATTAGGCAAACAACCTCAAATTCCTATGGCTTTGTTGTTTAAAGTTAAGTAAGGGATGTGTTGTTGTAGATCCTCTTACTGTTGAAGATGGTCGGGCTGCCCACCATGTAAGATCCAAGCTCCTCGTTGTAGCAGAGTTCAAGTTTTCTAGGTCATTTGGTTATAATGTCAAATCAAGTGACCCTATGGTTAAAGTTCTTTAAATTTTATTATAGGCGTATTAAAGTTGATTAAAGCGACACCGGTCAAGATCCCACGGTTCCGTCGTCCCGGTACCACTATTTTCTATCGGAATCACTTAGTCCAAATGAATTTACTAAACTCAACTTAATGAGTTCCATAATTTCATTTAGACCGTGGGAAAACTCGTTAGCAACCGTAGGTTACCTCCTCCAAGGGTTCCCGATCTTCCAATAGAGACGTTTTAATTTAGTTGAAGTTGTATTTTTTGTGATGTTTGTGATTAAGTTTTGAGTTGTTTTATATTTTGAAATGTTGTGAGGTATTTTTGTTTGAAATTTTATATTTTGGTTTTAGTTTTGGTTTTGTTTTTTTTTTTTTCAACATGCAAGCATTTTTTATGCAGTAAGTATGATACAAGTATAAAATAAGAACAGTAGAAAAGTACAAGAAAGACCGTAAAATACTGTAAACTGTAAAAGTGTACCTGATGAGTCTTCTCGTTCCACCACCTGAAACTCAAAATGCATGTCAGAGCATT
>NW_018218721.1:140707-144532 GCF_001263595.1 Phalaenopsis equestris
TTTTATTTTAAATATATTTTTATTTTTATTAAATCCCCCTGATATCAGAGAACTCAAAAAATTAAGTTTGATAATTTTTGGAGTTATGTTTTGATTTTTAAAAATTAATTAAGTGTTCAATTTAATAATGATCTTTAAAAATCAATTAAAAATATCAAATGATCTCAAAATCCTTTGAAATTTTTATGGTGAATTTTGTGACATATAAGCCATAGTAGAGAACAAAAATAAAATAATTTTGATCTTTATGTTCTCCAAATTAAATGTTTTAAACAAATTGGAGTTTGGTTAAAACAGTGATGTTTTGATTCTTAAAAATCATGAAATTATTTTCTAAGACTACTCTGGCCATAGGAAACTCATATGATTTTTTGTAAAATTTTCTAAGTAATATATAATTTTCTATAATTATTTGAATAGAAAATTCATAACAACTTAGAAATTAAGATCTCTGTCTAGAGATATCCTATGTCTTTGTATTTTATGTCTTTAGAAAAATGTTCAAATTGTACACCTAGACAGAGGCTACCTTCTATATTTCATTCCAAACCTTAATTAAATGATTGGTCAAGTTAACAAAGATTAACTCATAAATATTGGTATCCTTCTTCAATATACTCTTTTTGTATACAAAATTTTGAATAAGATTTTTTAAAACATCTAATTTCTTTTCCATCCTTAATTATTTATTCTTCAACCTAAAGTAGTTGTTCTTTTTATATCTTATGTAATAAGAGAAAACTCACTCAATCATTTGGAATAAGGCATAATCTAACTTGCAATTGATTATTTGATAACCCATTCTCTTCCTTTTTATAATAATGAATGATGATGGCTTCATTTTTAAAATTAGGATATGTTGAAAACAATTATGTATAAAACTTATAACAATCATTCTTATCATCTTTATATATTTTATCTCAAGTTATATAGCTGACAATAACAAATACATTAAAAAAATAATGTGAATTAATTTATTGTAATAACCTATTGCATAAACTAATAGTTAAAATATAATAGTTTTTTTATAAAACTTACAAGTCCATTCATTAAAGAAATTTCAAATATTTTTGCTTTGACTGTTGTTTGATCTTTGAGCTCAAACTTTTTAGAGCACTCTCTCCAAGGAACTATCCACATTTCTCTCTAGTTTTAAAATGACTTCATAAACTTAATACTATAGTAATAAGGCATATCTAACTACATTGTATAGGGTTAAGGTACTTTGGTTAAGGAAAGTTGTCTCATAATGCACCATATTCTTTTTTAGCTATGTCATTACTCTTTATCATGATACAATATCCCATGTGTATTTAAAATATGATTCACTATCTTCCACCTAGTCATAAATTTTAATAAAAATACTATTATTTTTGTGTAGGTTTACAAGAACACTATCTCTAAGGTAACATAAACATATCTTCTAAAAATCACAACTCACAATGCACTTTTTAAATGCATCATCTGGGATTCTATTTTCAGGATGTTGCCATAATCCAAGTAGTTATCTAATAGCCTAAAGCTTTTGATTTTTTGTTTAACTGCTTGCTAAATGGGAATTCTCGAATTCTAATATAATGATCTAGGCAAGCACAATAAATCTAAGTGTTATTTTCTTCCTTTTAATGTTGAGCATTATCAAGTGTTGCTCGTTTGCATCATCATCAACCATTCTCAATAATGATTGGTGAAGCAAGGCTCTAGAGAAATTTAAAGAACTGATTAAAGGAGAATCCATCATCCTCTATCATGAAACCTATAAGCTTAAGTTACTTGATCATTTTTTCTATCACATTGCTAGCTCTATATGAGCAATGCTTCTCTATTGTTATGATTAGAGTGGGCAACCGTATAGACAATAATAAGTCAAATAATTTAGATCTTTAAAAGATAATAAGGGCAAAATAATATGGTTCAAATTATGTTGAAATCATATTTGAATCATTTTTAAATTTCACTTGACCTAACTTAAACAATATTTAAATCATTTTCAAATTTAATTAAATTATTTTTTAGCCATATTAAGTATTTTTTAAACATTATTACAACCATAGTTTAACTTTATTTTTTTGTTCGAACCTTGATCAAATATTTTTTTGAATCTCAATCCAATGAAATTTAAATTGTTTTTAAAATTTTTCTAGAATGTTATTCTAATAAAATTTCAAAAAAAAAAACAAAATTAAAAATATTTTACTTTTAAGTCATTAAATAAATTATTTAATTAAAAATATTAATTAAATTATAAATCATCAATAATAAAACTTTATAATAATTTAATTTCATTAATGTCTCTATAGTTTAATTTTAATATTTAAAAAAATTATATAATATTAATTAATTATTTAGTTGAAAATAATTTATTATTAAATCATTTAATTCAAAAAATAAATTATAAATAAAAAAAATTAACTTAAAAGTAAATTAATTTCATTAATTTTGATATAATTTAATCTTATTTTCTCCCTAATTTACATGATTTTATAAACTTATTTTTCTAATTAAAAAATACTTTATTTCTAAATCATTAACTAAATCATTTAATAAAAATATTTATTTTAAATACAAATCATTAACCAATATAATATTATAATAATTTAATGTTATTAATATTTATTTTTAAAAACGAAAATAATTTTATAAATCCAATTTTTAACTTGAAAAATAATTTATTATAAAATCATAATTAAATAAATCATTTAATTCATAAATTATTTTATTTTAAATATAAATCATTAATATCATTATATATATATATATATTTAATGAAGAAATATTTTTTTTGTAATAACCGGGTTATACTGATGTTTTATATAAAAATATTAATATAAAACATGTATATAACCCATATTTTTTGCCCTTTTATAATATAATTTTAATCCGACACTAAATACTAATTTGCTTATTTAAATGACTCCGTTTTTTTATAAATTTGTCCAATCCTTGGTACGTTAAAGATGGTAATAAATGGGCGTATTTGAAATTAGGCATGTAAATATTAAATTAAAGAAAAATGTTAATTTTTCTGTTTACGAGGGGTAATATAAAAAATTTCCATTAATAAAGCATAAAATCAATTATCAGAATCATACTTATATTAAAAATACAAATGAAAGAGGTACATGTCACCTCCCAAAAGAGCTCTTCGGAGGTGATGGACAACCCATGACTTAAATACTGTTTTTTTGGCTTTACACCTAGCTGAGAGTTTTTGTCTAGTGATGCTATTGTGCAGCCAATTATAATATATGTATATATATTTAATGTTCCACTTTTCAAACAAATTTGACTCCGTGGCCCAATGGATAAGGCGCTGGTCTACGGAACCAGAGATTCTGGGTTCGATCCCCAGCGGAGTCGATGCTTTAATATTAGTATTTGGAATTATTATGATTTAAAAAATTTATTTTTTTTATTTTTATATTTAAAGTATAATATATTTATTTGTTAGTATATTATAACTTATGTTCATACGATAATTGACAAATTAATTTGAGGCAATTCAAGTCTCATTTCATAATATAATCACTATATTTAAAATGTTTTTGGGATTAAATTATGAAATTAGATGGTTTCATATTTTATTTTTATTTTTTAATCTATTTTGAGGGCAAATTATTATCAGGCTTGAAGTTATTTCGATTAATAAATTATGGGAATGTAAATCGAGGTATAGTGGAAATTATATGCACGTAGCATAATTCGTGCGTATGTACATATCTAACACGAAAATTTTAATATTTATATTTATTATTGTGTGTCAATGAACTCATAGCGTTATTATTTAGTATTATTTGAAATAAAACACGTGTTTATATAATAAAA
>NW_018218722.1:0-819 GCF_001263595.1 Phalaenopsis equestris
GTACTCACTATCATAATCATGTTGACATTCTAAACTTCCAATCCTTTTATTTATCAATTCTATACATTTTTGCTGCAAGGCCAACTCATTCATTAAGTCAGTTAGGGTAGGGGAACTAGAAGGTGGAAGGTCATAACTTATAGAGGGGAAATCTCTACTCGTAGAAGGCTCTTAACTTCTACTTCTAATTCTCCATTTATCATGGGATTCATAAGTTTTCAAATTGGCTTTACTAATGGGTTTCATAGGGTAAACCCATTCTTCATTTCTAGCTTCCACTCCAGAAGGTTGGCAAAGTGCATGAATAAGGTCAGGATGTCCTAGGCCGCCACTTGTTTCACTCCTTTCGGTAGTCAATATATTCTTAAAAGTAATTCTCCCCACATTTATATTTTTGTTATTCTAAATACAGAAATTTAGAATAGCTCTTATCTCTAGTTACCTCGCTATGGTGATAAGTCGGTAACAGAGTAGAGGAAATAAAATAGGGCCACGCCTTGGAGGTGGCATTTAACATGGAAGCAAAAAAATTTACCAGTTCTCGTTGCTTTATCTTCCATGCTCCTTTCCCATCAGTGAGAAAGTTGATCACATCATCCAGGGGGCTTCCATCGTACTGAAGGATTCATAATGGCAGCTATAAGGGTTTGGGCTTTTGTAAAAGGTGTTAATGCGAGCGGCATTAAATTCAACAGGAAATCCCCGCACTTGAACGATTCCATCTTCATAATAGATTACGTTGGCATAGAATTCTTTCACAATATTTGCATCAGCTTTATTGGTGGTGTAACAAAAGTTTTCTCACCTCCGCTCGGTAAT
>NW_018218722.1:2015-3066 GCF_001263595.1 Phalaenopsis equestris
TCATAACATTTTGTACCTCTTTCTCCAATTTCTTGATTTTGCGCAGGGTCACCAGAGTCTTGTCAGGAACTAAAGGTTGAACTGGCAGCGAATTCTGAGATGATTGATCTATCATAATAGTCGTGTCATTTTCATCTTCAAATGCTAGGAATCTCTCTGTTAGGTCCAAAAGATACCAAGGTAGAAATACCTTTTCCCAAATTTCATAAGAAACTTGGAACTAACTGCAAAGTTAGAAAATTTTGGAAGGGTGTCCAAGCCCATAAGTTGATCCATGAACGATCAGACACAAAACTGACTTCACAATTATTGATAAAACTGACTTCATAATTATTGATCCAGTATCGATCGACAATCCCTTTTGAATGCAGTAATTCAAAATAGCACTTTATTTAGAAACTTTGTCGATATTCATTGTCGGTAACAGTTTCACAGAAATGAAGAAGTGTCAGTGTTTCGAAACGGGATTTAGGAGTGTCGCAGAAAAACTAAAATACCCATTTTCTCTCATTTCCCAGTCTTCAGTTTCGTCCGTTAAATATTGATAAATCTTGTTCATCTGGTTTCTTGTCGGGACAAAGTTGGAATAGTGGCAGACATGAATCTTCTCGATCTTGTATAATTCATTAATCTGTTCAGGAGTGAAAGTTATCCATTTACCTCGCACATAAATAACTCCCTGGTTGATTCCATGCAAATTTGCATAAAATTCCTTTACCACAAGAACAACCATGGCGGCGGTAGTATAGCACAACACTTCCCATCTTTGCCGCACTATCATCTCTTCAATTTTCATAGAGGGATTATTTAATCTGCGATTTATGTATCCTCGTTCCTTGATTAATTTTTCTTTTCCAGTACCTTGTTGAAGATTCGTTGCGCTTCCGCACTAATAAACTTTCACCGATTAAACACTCTCATTCTGGGATTATCAGGGGAATTGGGCGCCATAAGAATGAAATTTGTGGAGTTTCACTTTGATTTTGGGGAAAATATGATCTTAGGAATCAAATTGGAGAGTTTAAAAGGGTAACTCCTGCCCAAAAATCGC